>NC_137117.1:3249239-3334239 GCF_949357685.1 Gobio gobio | reverse complement strand
CACTAATAATAACGCATTATTATTAATAATAATTTTTTAAGGAATAATCACAATTTTCCTTCCATGTTTTAATTTGAACAGTAAAGCTCATTGTGCAGAACAGATTGTTTAATTTCACATGATTAAAAGATCAATTAAAAGACAAATCTTCATTTGATTACAAGAAAATACATAAAGAATTTGTGGATAAAAAACATTTCATTGAAATTTATGTTTTTATGAATTAGACATGCTTTTTGATTATTAAAATTTAATTAAACCATCCAGAAATATTAAAACAGAAAAACATAATTTGGTCAAAATGAGGCAGAATTTGAAAAAAAAAAAAAAAACATATTTCATAGGGCCCTACATTTTTACTAAATTGTTAGTTTCAATATTTCAATTAATTAGACATGCTTTTTGAGTACTGACATTTAATTTGACCCTTAAAATTAAACTTAAAAAAAATAAACGGAATACAGAAAAAATAAACCGGAATATCATCTGCCATGTTGAAGAGAAAAGAAGACGGTGAGGAGAGCAGTCAGGAGGAAAGTGATGATGTCAGCGTGTAGGATAAGTGTGAGCACCAATCAGCTTCTCCCCTTGAGAACCAGACCAAACGAGTTATGTGCACCCCTGAATATATACTGTACATCTGAACATGATTCTGAAGTTGATTGATAATGTCTGATCTCTCTCAGTGAATGTGACTCTGGATCCTGATACAGCGAATCCATATCTCATCCTGTCTGAGGATGGAAAACAAGTCAGTCATGGAGACATTAAGCGGAACGTCCCAGAAAACCCAAAGAGATTTGATGAGTTTCCTTGTGTTCTGGCAAAGCAGGGATTCAGTTCAGGGAGATTTTACTATGAGGTGCAGGTGAAGGGACAGACGTGGACTTTAGGAGTGGCCAGAGAATCCATTAACAGGAAGGGGGAGGAGATCACACTGACTCCTGAGGATGGATTCTGGGCTCTGATTCTGTGGTATGAGAATGAATATTTTATTTTTGATGATCCACCTGTCTCTTTATCTCTGAGAGTGAAACCTGAGAAGGTGGGTGTGTTTGTGGATTATGAGGAGGGTCTGGTCTCTTTTTATGATGTGGGCTCCAGATCTCATATCCACTCTTTCACTGGTCAGACTTTCACTGAGAAACTCTATCCATATTTCAACCCATGGCCTAATGATGAAGGTAAAAACTCAAACCCACTGATCATCTCACCTTTACTGGATTAGAATATATGAATGAAAACCAAAATTTGTACAAGTGCAGAATGAACTGTATATTCAGGCCCTTAAAACTTTCCAGAGTGTTTCTATTGTTATTTTGTAAGGAAATCTCTGAAGTCATTTTCTCTCTTTTCTCTCCAGCTGTTAATATTGAATGTCTTGTGAAATGTTGAGGTTTTTGGTTTATATTGTAATAACTGCAGCATCTGAATAAAGACAAGTGTTCAATTCTAGAACTGATATTGATTATAATCTAAACACATAATTATTATGATGAATATCTGCTCACATAAACATCACAACACAACGGATATGAATAAATCAGAGGATCTTTATTATTGACTTACATCAGTTGTGAATGAAAATACTGAATTATTATTTAGAGCAGATGACTCTTCAATCTAGGGCTGTCACTAACAATATTTTGGTAATTAAATTTTTTTGTGATGATAAAAATAGACCTAAGCCTTTAAAATGAATTAAAGTACATATACAATAACAATGAGGCATTAATATTTGGTTCAATTATCAAGTTATCATATTATAGTTTATAGAAACATGCTAAAATGCATAATATAATACACATAATATATAAAAAGTTTATCGTGTGTATATTATGTGTGATAACAAATGTCTGCAGAGCGAGCCAACGGCACTTTACAGCCGATCAAATCCTGGTTTAATTTCATTCAAATGTTCACTTAATCTTTAATATTTGGCAACTTCTTTAAAATAGAAACGCTACAGCCACTGTAATTTCTCGAATAAGAACGTGGACATCAAAACATGCAAACTCAGAGCGAGGGTTTAGACGTTTATTTAGAAATTGTGATGTTTTTTAAATGGTTTTAATACATTGTGCATCTTCAGAAAACGGTCTAATAATGCGGTTCATGGATTCTCGTGTGTGGAATGAGCCACTTCCGGTGCTTTGACGGTTACTCGACACGGGTAAATTGCAATCGAGACTTTTTCCGCAATTATGAGTTTATATCTCGCAATTCTGACTTTTTGCACAATTACGAGTTTATATCTCGCAATTCTGACTTTTTGCACAATTATGAGTTTATATCTCGCAATTCTGACTTTTTCCGCAATTACGAGTTTCTGTCTCACAATTCTGACTTTTTGCACAATTACGAGTTTATATCTCACAATTCTGACTTTTTGCACAATTACGAGTTTATATCTCACAATTCTGACTTTTTGCCAATTATGAGTTTATATCTCACAATTCTGACTTTTGCGCAATTACGAGTTTATATCTCACAATTCAGACTTTTTGCGCAATTACGAGTTTATATCTCACAATTCTGACTTTTTGCGCAATTACGAGTTTATATCTTGCAATTCTGACTTTTTGCGCAATTATGAATTTATATCTCCCAATTCTGACTTTTTGCGCAATTATGAATTTATATCTCCCAATTCTGACTTTTTCCGCAATTACAAGTTTATATCTCACAATTCTGACTTTTTTTCCCACAATTACAAGTTTATATCTCACAATTCTGACTTTTTTGCAATTACGAGCTTATATCTCACAATTCTGACTTTTTTGCGCAATTATGAGTTTATATCTCACAATTCTGACTTTTTTGCGCAATTACGAGTTTATATCTCACAATTCTGACTTTCTTTCACAATTACAAATGTATATCTCGCAATTATGACTTTTTCTGCAATTACGAGTTTATATCTCGCAATTCTGACTTTTTCCGCAATTACGAGTTTAAATCTCACAATTCTGACTTTTTTTTGCAATTACGAGTTTATATCTCGCAATTCTGACTTTCTTTCACAATTACGAATTTATATCTTGCAATTCTGACTTTTTGCACAATTATGAGTTTATATCTCACCATTCTGACTTTTTTCTCAATTACAAGAATTTTTTTTTAAATCAAGTACTGAAATTTAATCGAGGAATCGTGACAGTCCGACTTCAATCTAGTGCATATTCTTCAAGAGAAGCGAGAGCATTAGAAGCTTCACAATGACAGTGTTTTTGACTTTGGTTTGAGCTCAATATCAGTGAATGCGTGCACCTGAGTGAGCTGACGGCAGTCCATCGATGCCAGGAGCTTCTGAGAGCCGGAGACGGTGGGAACAAACTTCTCCATCAGTGTAACCGTCGCAAGCTTCTCCACATCACTGACACACAGAAAGACAATATCAACTCTCTGGAAGCTGTTTACTCTTTAAATATCATATTTAATGCAGTACAATCTATGTTTCTGAACCAATCTAAAGTGCATGAACACGTCACAGCTGAAATTAAACTGCTGTTAAACACTGAAAGTGCACTTGTAAGGTGTTTTATTACATTCATGTGTTATAATGAGTGTGTATTGCAGGGAATTAAACTGCATTTTCTAAATTCTGAGTGGCAGTTGAGAGGTTGAGAGTTACCATGACGACTGTGGCTCATCCTCAGACAACACAGAGTTTGAATAAGACCAACTCTCGTCTCTCTCGCGCTCATTTAATGCTAAAGGTGAGTAAAAATCATCAGATTTCAGAGCAAACGTCAAACGCTTTAACGTCTAACTATTGTATTTCAAGAGAATGCTCATTTTATTAATAATTTTAGTATAGTTATGCCATAGAGAAGTCTGTTAGTGTATCATTTACCTGAGATCAGTCTGCTGTGTGAAAGTGTATTTATATGTGTATTTATATATTTATTCAGAGTTAAAGTCCCACTGAAGTGCCTTGAAACGCTCAGCGTTATTCAATGTGTTGATGTCATTTCCTCTAAAACAGGAAGACAGGGCTTTTTTAAAAACAGCCAATAGATGAAGTGTAAAGCAGCTCAAGCGTTCACACAGTCCCAAACACTTTTCTGAACTATTGCTGCATGAGCCGTGGATGTCAAATGCAGCAGATTCAGTGAAAAATGTGTGATTTACACGACACTTACAGAAGAAATGTTCTCTCAGAATAAACGGCTACTTCTGAAGGGCCGTCAGTGGAGAAATACTTCAAATCTTTGAGTGTTAGTGATATCAAACTTGCTCTCTTGCTTCTCTTCATTGTTCTGTCAGTCATGGCGTCCTCCAGTGATCCTCCAGTGTCATGTGACGTCTGTGATGAAAGAAAGCAGAAAGCTGAACACAGGACTCACAACACTGTTCCTGTAGAGGAGGAGAGTCCAGAGGAGAAGGTCAAGAGTTAAACACTTTAAACACACTTTAAGACATTAGCAGCAGATCCATTAAACGGCTAATGAACGGCATTTTATAATGTTCTCTGAGCTCCACTTATGATATTTTCAAGATTTGTAGATACAAAACATCCTAATTTAGAAGTAATGAGCTATTTTCTGTCCTGTTTTTGACCGTGTCTTTCAAATCCTCCATTTTGATGGGCGTCACATTCAACACTTGAAGTTCACGCCCACTGCTGTGATTGGGTAACAGTTTTGCATATTAAAATAATTGTAAACGTCCCCGTCATCACACGTGTGGAATTGTTTTGAAGCGTTTAACATTCTTCCGATAATCCGACACATTAACCCTATAAATGCAGAAGAAAAGGATTATTGAAGAGTTATTCAGTTTGACTGCGGCGCGACTATAAATACTCAGTTCATATCAAACGATCTGTAAAAGACAAAGCCACACTGACACATGGTAAAAACACTGTTACGCACACGAGACTGTGTTGCGTCATTACTGTCAGATCCAATATAGCAATCACAGCGTCATCTTTTATTTTCAGTCTCTCTGAAAAGCCTGTGTTGAACTGTGTCTGGTTTAAAAACGGATACGCAGTAAAATTAAGAGAACAAACGAACAGTGTGTGTTACTGACACCATCTGGATCTGGACTGAGATCACAACATTAAGAAAGCTTGCTCAGCTGGGGACACTAAATATTCAACTATATTACTGATCAGCTCATTTAAATTATCATAAAGTCATAATAATGAGATAAAATGTTGAAAATATTATTTTAAATGTCCTCATTATTAGATAACAAGTAAAAAATATGACATGCTAAATCATAATTATAAGAGTAAATGTTGAAATAATTATTTTAAAAGTCATTATTAGATAAAAATGCAAAAATGAAATGCCATTTATTGTCACTATACACATGTACAATGAGATTAAGAGCAACTCCTTTCCAGTACCAGCAAGAAACATAACATGGAATTAAATAGTAGTACAAAGGGAGAGGTAATTATTATCAATATTATCAAAAATATCTTTAAATATTGCACAGTAAGTCCGAGGGTTAGGGAGTTAGACTGTGAAGTCAGTGCATATGTGATATGTTGAAACTATGATTTTAAGACATTATTAGATAAGTCAAAAATATGATTTTTAAAAGTCCTCATTATTAGAAAAAAAGTCAAAAATATGATTTTAAAAGTCTTCATTATTAGATAAAATGTTGAAAATATGACATGCTAAGTCATAATTACAAGATAAAATGTTGAAAATATGATTTTAAAAGTCCTCATTATTAGAAAAAAAGTCAAAAATATGATTTTAAAAGTCCTCATTATTAGATAAAAAGTCAAAAATATGATTTTAAAAGTCCTCATTATTAGATAAAAAGTCAAAAATATGATTTTAAAAGTCCTCATTATTAGATAAAAAGTCAAAAATATGATTTTAAAAGTCCTCATTATTATATATAAAGTTAAAAATATGACATGCTTAGTCGTGAGATGAACAGTTGAAATTAGGATAAAAAATATTGGATTTAAATCTAAATTATGATGAAAAGTCCTAATTATGAGATAAAAAGCTGAAATTTGATTTTAAAAAGTCTAAATGATGACCAAAACACACACTAAGACATTTAAGAGATGAAATCATACTTGCTATTTAAAAATGTGCTTTTCATTTTTTTGATTAACACGTTTTTTTTGTGCAATATATATTTTTTACATGTGTTTTTACATTTTGAAATAATTTTTTAAAACAGAAATGAATCAATCAGAAACTGACTTTAGCTCTTCATCTAAAACTACATTAATTTCCTCCCATCTTGTGAAGCTCAGTTTGAGTCTGTCCCGTATTCACGACTACATGACATGCGTGAGTCGGTGGGCGGGGCTAAAGAGGCGATGATGTAGAAGTGGGCGCCGATCTTCTTCTGCAGAGGCGTGTCTTTCGTCGCATTATTACATCATAATGTGACGAGATCCAAAACGAGCCGTTTGAGCAGCTTGACTTCAATAAAAGATGTTTTTGGACTGACGAGGAACTTTTGTGTTTTGAAACTTACAGGATATTTTTATAGTACAATGACCTCCATTCTTACATGTCAAAGGAAAGTTTGATTTGAAATCTGTATAAATTCAAGAACTGCTGTTCAATCCCTGCCTGATATACAGCATCCATTGACAGGCGCCATTGTGACGATACAATCAATGTTATTCGCTGTTCCTCTCAGCGGTGATAATGTTGTGCTGATCAGTGCACGTCTTTCTCAAAACTGGACTAAAAGACACAAAACTGAAAAGTTCAAAATCAATATTCAAAAGAGCCTGAAGTGTTTTTCTCTGGTTCAGACACAGACAGACGTTCATCAGATGATCCAGGACAGAATGAAGAAGATTCAAGAGATCCAACACTCAGTAGAGCTGAGAAAAGTGAGTGTCAAATATTACAACTAATAATATTACACATCATAATATTTCAGTTTGATTAATAAAGGAGATAAAAAAATGTGTTTCACTTTATTTTGATGGTCCCTTTAACACGTTCTGTTGACTATAAGTAACGTTGCACCCGGAGGTCATAATCTATTATTACCCGTCATTTTAATTTTAATATTTTAATGATAATAAGCCATTTTACAGGCTCTGTTTTTGTTCACATGTACAAACTTACAGGACATATAGTTTAGATTATGCATGGATTTATTCATGAAGAGAAAGTTGAACAGAGACTGTGGGTCACTTTTCAGGTTTCATCATCAATGTTTGTCCAATAAAGGGTCCGTGTAACGCTTCACAATTCAGTTTTCAAACCATACAATGCTAAATATAATTTTCTTTTAATCCATTTTTTTGGTGTACTTCATCAATAGACACTTATTCTAACGTGTGACTTAAGAAACACATTTGAATGAATGAAATCTAACCGATTTTCTATTTTTCCATGTTTTTGTCTTGTATTTGCTCCATTGGTGTAAATGCGTCCCCCTTGACCAAGAGTATAAGGTATATTAATAAATAAAGTAATAAAGCATAAGTATGTAAATACAAACCGCCTGGGCGATGTGTGAAATCAGTCCCAGGCCTCCGGGATTTCACTTTTCCCGCTGCTCCCGATGGCCAGTCCGAGACTGCCTTATATTTAGCAGTTATTATATATTAATAATGAAAATAATGGCACTTCGGGTGAGAAAGGTCGTCCTCTGTGTTCAGTCTTTTAAACTCCTCACGTGCATGCAGTGCAAATAAAGCAGTTACACCAATGAGATGATAGCAGTCCACGGCCACACCCCCGTGATAATGATCAGCCCACGGAGCAAATTACATTTCATTTATTCAAATGATTGTTTCTAAAGTCAGAATTTAGCAAAAGTGAAATTGAAAAAAGGGGAGAAAAGGGCAAATATCAATTGATGATGTAACCGAAAAACAAGAAAAACGAACGTCTGGTTTAAATATTTCATTTGCATATGAATGTACAAAGAATATTTCATGTGATTTTTTTGGCTGTTCAGACTTGCTAAATCTGATCAGGTCTCAATCGGATTTGCACAATAACTATTTCAACTGACAGTCTGAGCGTAGCCTAATACTCTAATGAGAGTTCGATGATGTGTAGGTGCATAGACACTTAAGCCCAAAGTATACTTCAGCCGTCCGGGTGACGTAATTTCCATCATCAGGAGACTTATAATAATAATAATTAATTACATTTATATAGCGCTTTTCTAGGCATAATTTTGGTCATCAGGAGACTTCACGAGCGTCCGCTCACCCCGTCCACATGCAGCCCAATTTCTGAGACTGTCCGCGTACAACAGCGCATGCGAAAGAAAGGCAGAAGAGTCACAACAATTGTACTGCGTATGTGTCGAACTCGGCCATCACAACTCACACACGGTTGAGTAAACGTCTAAAGCTGTGCGGACACGACTGCACACGAGACGCGTCCGGACACGGAAACTGAAGTATACCCGGGGCTTTATAGTCGACAGAATGCGGACCATCAAAATAAAGTGTTACCAAAATTTTTTTAATTTACATTCAATTTTAATTTAACTATCCACTTAAATAAATATGCAAATACATAAACGATTGATTAATTGATCTCCTTCATCAGAGAAACACAGAGGAAGAGAAATCCTCCAGTGTTGAGCTCTTCACTGATCTGATCCGCTCCTTTGAGAGATGTCAGTCTGAGCAGCAGAAGATGATGGAGGAACAGCAGAAAGCAGCAGAGAAACAGGCTGAAGATCTCATTAAAGAGCTGGAGCAGGAAATCACTGAGCTGAAGAGGAGAAACACTGAGCAGATCTCACACACTGACCATCATCTCCATGATACACAGGTGTGTGAACTTGTAACGCGTGTGTTTAGGAGGGAAAGGGGAAAGCTCTCCTGAATCGAGTTGCAGCAGGAAACATCTCACAGAAGCGTTTCACAGTTCATGCTTTATTCAAACCTCCAAGGTGAACTCGTATAACTGTCTTCCACAAACGTCCTACAGTCAACAGCGTTACTTATTAAATTAAATCACTTAAATGAGCACCTGAAAATAAAATAAACACACTTACATGCTGCACTCATGACTCGAGGCACACATGCGCAATAATGCACATACAGTACAAGTATACATGTTAGCACAGCGTACATTAGTTCAGTAACACTTAAAGGGTAACTAAACCCCTGCTCAGAGCTTAACTCCACCCACTGGCAAATTTTTAAAAATGCTGGAAAAGTGGGCAGAGCCCAGCGGAGACAGAGGGGATGAACCGAGGGCGGGGCTGAGCGGAGGGCGTGCACCTGAGACCCGCAGGGATGGATTGATTGACAGCTGTCAGACTCGCGAGTCGCAGAGATGGAGAATGACTAGAGTGACGCCAGCTTTGCAACAGAGCGGCCAATCTCCTACCTTCACCTAAAGTGGAGGAGGGTGAATTGTCTGAAGAGTCAGACAGACCCAGAGCCTTATCAATGCGAGCCGCTGCTCAAACTGCATTAACTCCCGATGCAGACGATGCCAGTGAAGCAGCCGCACAAGAGAACCAACCTAATCTACGAACAGTCAAATCCTTATACTAAATGCCACTAAAAATAGATCAGATATCTGATATATATATGATGTATTTTCATTCAAATGAACGTAACTGAATCAGCGCAGCAGCGCAGGACCAATAAGTTCAGACCTAAAAACCTATTATAAACAGATTTCCTCAAATAAGTTAGACTATATACGCCAGCACGTTACAGTATTGTTGTTCGTCACCACGTCCGCGGCAACCACTTGCGTGTCAGGGTTTGAAAGCGCGTCTCATGTATGAAACTTATCTGTACACATGACGGGCGGCAATAATATCGCAAGAAAAGCCTGACGTGTACTGACAACTGCATTATTTAACCGCATTTTCTTCAATACAATGTTAAAGCAAGTGTCAAGTCAGTTTCATTCATAATGTTTCTACTTCATGTAACATGACAGTTCATACTGGAGTGAAGCCGCTCTCATCGTGTGATTGGGGGAAACTTTCTGAGGGCGTGGTGAGCTCGTGCCAGGGGCGCGGATAGTGAGCCGTTGGAAGTACCATCCTACGTCACGATGTACCACAACGTCCAATAGGAAAATTCAACTGCAGTAGCCACCGTTCAACCTCAAGAGGGCAGCACTTTGGCGGTTTTACACCATATTTTATAGAATTAAAACACTTTATACTCAAATGTCAAAACATTTACTCGCATCAATGTTCAGCATTAATAAAGCCCCAATATTACAGATCATTAACTAAAAAAAGTTGGTTTAGGGTTTAGTTACCCTTTAAGGGTATGACCGCAACACAAAAGTGAAATGCTCAATCTTCCCTAGATGAGAACCATGAAAATGCACCAAGAACATTAATAACTAACACTCAAGCAACACTGTAACTTCGTCTGTCCATATGGTAGGGGTCAGTCCACTTATTCACCGTCCAGTCAGAAGTAATCTTAGGGACTCTTCTCTGTCTCAGTGCGTAATGACCCAGACCTTGTCCTGAGGCAGTGGAGAGGGGTACGATAGCAATAGTGTCAGGCAAAGAGTCACGTGAATTGGACACAACCCCCACATCCGTACTGTCTGGTGTAACGCCAAGTGTTCAGTGACATCCCATCATTACCACAGGAATGTTTTGTGGCCATGGCCGTGTCTCACGAATGAAATGGCACGCCAGCATATTCTCCAGTGTCCATGTTTGAAAGTTTGTAATTGACACTTGACATTTTCTTAGATTTCTTACTTGAAATGTTCCAGCATATACTAGGGCCAACTTGGCTGTAGAGTTTGCATCAGCATCAGATTTGGGGAGGGTCTTAACTCTCACCAAGTCATTCAGAGCTGGGAATAGTAAGGTTTCTCTTTTGTATGCTTCGCACTGAGAGCAGGGGTGCTCTCAAACTCTCAGGATAAGGTACCTCAAGATCATCTACTCCTGCAGAATTTGGCTGTTATCAAATCATGCGGCTTCTCCTACTCACAGCCATATAACTACTGTACATTGCCAGGGAGTGACCTGTGCTCTAATGGGGTGCAGTACGAAGAGCAAAACAGATTTGTGGAAAATACTTGTCCCACGAAGTGTCCTTGTCCCCCACGTAGGCACGGATGGCAGTTTTCAATGTGTGGTTTACCCTCTCGGTGGTGTTAGTTTGTGGGTGGTACGCTGTTGTAAGCAGTGCCAGGGGCAGGAAACACATGCTCACAAAGATTCCTCTCAGATGGGGTGCCACAATCTGATATGAGGAAGGTTGGTGAAAAGGTTTCGCTAAGAAACTTAATTACTGCCACTTGAGCTGTTGCTGACCGCACTGCACTCACTGAGACGAGCGGAGAAGAAGGAGCGGAGTGCATGTAGTGACATCATGTCAGAATCACATGTAATAAAAAATCTAACTTTATCATTATGAATATAAACAAATAAGATGTATTTTAGTACTCACTATCAAGCGATAATACAGATACTGGTAACGTTTAAAATACACACACAACACAGTGTCTACGACACACACAGATACAAGATAAAAACATCAGTAAACATAGGTAGAGAATATAAAAACAAACCAAAGGCAGAAATAAACGTGCAGGTAAAGTTCCCGGTGAACATGGTAAAAGAGTTTAGACAGAGGGTAGTAGCTAAAGCTAACTTAGTTCTAAGTTCCTGAATGCGGTGTACTAGCTTTTACACATGCATTTTGTTATCTAAAGTTACATTTTGCAAAATTCAACACGACAGCGATCAACTTGAGCTAAGCATATTGAGTATTTAACATCTCTACTAATGCCTCGCTAAGTGTATAACATTGTAGCTTTATGCTAAGTAATGTTATGTTAGCTATATTAGGCAGCTACGTTTGCTAGTGAGACATGCTTCATGAAAACATAAACCAACAAAATGTATAATCAAAATGAAAGATTACCTGTCCAGCAGAAATACATTCTCTTGAACTCCTCAAATCAAACGGGTGCGTGCATGTGGGCAGATCCTGTAGCAAAAGCGGCGGTTGCCATGGTAGCGAGAGAGAGTGACAGTCGCCCAAGCCAATCACTTGTTTCGTCCCAGACGAAAATAATGAGCAGTGTTTATTGCCGATTAAAAAGTCTAGAGTCACTCGATTTTTATACTCTCTTTTTCAGAGTACTTACATTTTAATTATGTATTGACATATAAAGAAAGTTTAAACAAATTTGGACAAAAGTGTTTTAGATCATTCTTACCTACCCTACATTTAATATGGAGTTGGCCCACCCTTTGCAGCTCTAACAGCGTCAACTCTTCGGGGAAGGCTTTCCACAAGGTTTAGGAGTGTGTTTATGGGAAATCTTCTAGAAGCGCATTTGTGAGGTCAAGCACTGATGTTGGATGAGAAGGCCTGGCTCTCAGTCTCCGCTCTAATTCATACCAAAGGTGTTCTATCAGGTTGAGGTCAGGACTCTGTGCAGGCCAGTCAAGTTCCACCACACAAAAAATCACTCATCCTTGGACCTTGCTGGAACAGGAAGGGCCATCCCCAAACTGTTCCCACAAAGTTGGAAGCATGAAATTGTCCAAAATGTCTTGGTATGCTGAAGCATTAAGAGTTCTTTATCTGAAGGCCACATGAAGTTTGGAGGTCTGTAGCTTTTGACTCTGCAGAAAGTTGGTGACTTCTGCGCACTGTGACCCTCAGCATGCGCTGACCTCGCTCTGTGATTTTACATGGCCTCTCACTTCGTGGTTGAGTTGCTGTTGTTCCCAATTGCTTCCACTTTGTTATAATGTCCCCGCCATTCCACCTTGGCCTGTTGCCCTAACACCTCGACCGCCATTCCTCTCTCACTCAGCTCCCCAGTCGACCATCGTGCCTGCGACATCACCGGGCTCAGTCGACCAACCAGCTTCGCCTGGGTCGGACATCACCAGCCCTTTGCCATGCACTTGCGATCCTGCCGCTAGGCTCCAGCTCTCCGCCCCTGTGGCTCAGTCTGATTTCGCCCTCCTTCAAGTTCAGTGTCAGTCCTCAGTCGCACCGGTTCTGCAGCCCTCTGGTCCTTCAGTTCCACCTCGGGGGGATCGTCGTGGCAGCTCCATCGTGGCCGCCGATGCCTATGGTGTCACACAGATCCATCAAACCTCCATCTACGCCCAGGGCTCTACCCCCATCTGCGCAGTTACCATCGCTCGTCCCCATGGTGGCGTTGAACTCCACTACATCATGGCTCCTCCCTCCGGCAACGCTGCCATGGGGCACCACCAGGGCTGGATTCTGGGTTGCCCCCTATCTTCTTCTGTTTGGGACATCTCCTTGGCTTCTCCCACAATCTTCACCACCCTTGCCTCTTTTGTCACCTCTCCTGGATTCACTGTCTCATCTATGTAAGTTGTGATTGCCTGCTGTTATATTACCTTTTGAAGTGTTATTAAAGACTGTGCCTATACTCCGTCTTCATCATCGTGTGATCTTCCTGCAACCTGTGAGTGACAGAAGCGCTCTGCTCTTAAAGGGGCCACATTTTTATTCTACTCGTCAAGTCAAGTCAAGTCAAGTCAACTTTATTTATATAGCGCTTTTAACAATGTAGATTGTTTCAAAGCAGCTTTACAGTGTTAAACAGGAAAATAATGCAGCATAATTTTATTCAGCTGTATAGCCATTCTGGAAAAAACGCTGATGTCATCAGTTCATTTCAATTATCATACAGTGACAGTGTGGGCTTTAGATCAATAATTCGATCAGTAATTTAGTTTAAATGGTTAATTTAGTTTATTAATTAGATTTATTTTGATGTTTAGTTGAAAAATGTAGTGTCCCCAACTGAGCACGCCAAGCCAGAGGCAACAGTTACAAACTTCTCTCTCATCAGTCAACATGTACAATATTACAGGAGAAACACTGTTCCCAAACCTGATCAACTGACTGACCATTTATTTTTCCAACAGTCTTTAGAAATTGTACAAAAGAAAACAAAACCATAACAATGTATTTTTTTTTGGAAATAACAAAAACTATCAACTGTGTAAAACATTAAAAATATAAGAATATCATATTAAAGAGCTCTCTCTCTCTCTCTCTCTCTCTCTCTCTCTCTCTCTCTCTCTCTCCTGTAGATGAGCTCATCTCTGTACAGTCGTCCACACACCAAGAACTGGACTGAGATCAAGATTGACTCTGATGTGAATGTGAACTCTCTGTATAGAGCTCTGACTGAACTGAAGAAAACTCATGAGACACTAAATGAAAAGCTCAGTCAAACTGGTATGTGAATGTTAAATACAATGTATATGTAACGGAGCTCCCTCTCCTACACGAGGAGCGATTACAGGGATACTACCTCTAGCTTAAACATGACTACGCCACCCTGGTAACCAGGGAAACATTAATACTATGGATCTAAGATTTTACACAAGACACACAGGAACGAAATTGTCAAGAAGGGCTAGAGACGTGGATACCAATCATCAAAAAGATTTATTTAATTACTCACAATGATTGTTTTTAAAAGAGTATCAAAACTGGGTCATCAACATTCACAATAAAAAAGGGGAGACCACGAGATAAAGGAAGCCGAGGCTTAACGGCAGATGCACAAGCTTAGTAAGCACAAGGCTTCTATATAGTACTCTCAGCCCCTGTGTACAAATGTCAGCACACACACCGCAATAACATCAAGAAATAACCACGCAGCACTCTGTGACAAGCCCTCCAACGCGTAAGGGCTCACTAGTGGCGAGAGCAAACGAGAGCAAAACATTACTACAGGTCTCATACAATAACACTCACACCAAACATACACAATAACATTTAAATTAATAAACCAAAAAAAAACAATACTACAATGAATATATGAAGGTTCAGTGCCAACGAAATTACCTTCACTGGCCTTCTACCAGCATCTTAGAAACAGAGCACAAATCAAACAAAATTAACGAATACCACACTGCAAAACACTCAAGGTAAACCAATCAAAACAAATCACACAAACAATGAAAAAAATTTATATGATAGAAAAATCAAAGAAATACAAAAAACCCCCCAAATATATGAAAACAAACCCAATACAAAACAATTAGAAAATGTCAAGTGGAAGATATACAGCAATCACGGTGGCACATACTAGAGGACGAGCGAGCGTCACACACACACGACACGTAGGCTGTGTACACACGTGCGTGGAGAAGAGTTTGTGATCAAGATATCTTAATATATAAAGCAGCAGCGTCAAATCGCGTTGCTCCCCAGGCGTCGCAGAACATCGATTCCTCCTAAAAATACACACATAAACATACTTGCAACATATAAAAACATGAGTGCTGTACGAAGTGGAGGTTTCACATACCTTTAATTCATGAACCCGTCGCCCATCCACACCACGCATACACAGGACACGGGACACAACCTCCCCCAAAGCACGGGAATGCGAGAGGGGCACGAAAAGCTCACTGTAAGCTATCCCCGCAGCTATAAATCACATAGTCGTTACGACACATCATATGCCTGTGCACTAATTAATCAGCCAATGCACACGCATAAGGTTACCTCAAAGCATCATGAGACACGGGACTGCAAGAGACATGTGATGAGATCTGGAGCCGCCAACAGCTGCAAACTATCCCGAACTATGAGCAAAACAATCATTTACACAAAATCCCACACCTGTGTTACTATCTAGCTCAAACGACACCTACCTCAGAGCGGAAGTGTTACAGGAACAAGGGGCGGTCCCACGGGCAACGACGCGACACTCAAGTGGTAAGCACACGCAAAGAGTTGTTTTCGTGCTATTTTTATACCGTCCCATCCTGTTCGTGATTGGACCCGCACTACCCCAAGCACATTAGTTTAATTACAGGGCCACAATACATCCCACTACATATATTTGTTGTTTATTTGCCAGTAATTAAGAACATACATTTTTTTCAAAGAATACTCTGGGTTAAATCCAGTTTCAACATCGGTGTGATGCTGTTGATCACTGCAGATAATGTCAGTCTCAGTCAGCAAAGGATCACTGTTAGTGACAGATCTAGACAAACTTCTAGTTCGTTTACTTCAGAAAAACAACAGCCGGAGTGCTTGACAAGGCTGAATCAATGACAAAGATATCAGCGCACTTAGTATTTACATTTACATTTACATTTAGTCATTTAGCAGACACTTTTATCCAAAGCGACTTACAAATGAGAGCAATAGAAGCAACTATAACAGTCAAGGGGAACAGTGTGCAAGTGCTGTAACAAGTCTCAGTTAATCTAGTACAGAACACACAGGACAGAGTTGTTGTTGTTGTTTTTTTTTTAAATAAATAAATTAGACCGCCAGAAAATGAATAGAATGATAAGTGCTATTCTTGATTGGTCAGGTGCTGCTGGAAGAGATGTGTCTTTAGGTGTTTTTTGAAAATGGCTACAGACTCGGCCGCACGAATTGAGATAGGCAGGTCATTCCACCAGGTGGGGGCAGTCCAGGAAAAGGTCCGTGAGAGCGATTTCATGCCTCTCTGGTATGGCACCACAAGGCGTCGTTCACTAGCAGAACGTAAGCTCCTGGTGGGTGTGTAAGTCTGAACGAGGGAGTTTAGGTATATTGGTGCAGAGCCAGTGGTTGCTTTGAAGGTGAGCACCAGTGCCTTGAATTTGATGCGAGCGGCTATTGGTAGCCAGTGCAGACTGATGAAGAGAGGCGTGACGTGCGCTCTCTTCGGCTTGTTAAATACCACCCTCGCCGCTGCATTCTGGATCAGTTGCAAGGGTTTGATAGTGCATGCCGGAAGGCCCGCTAGAAGAGCATTACAGTACTCCAGTCTGGAGAGAAAAAGAGCTTGGACCAGGAGTTGTGTGGCCTGCTCTGATAGGAAGGGTCTAATCTTCCTAATGTTGTATAACACAAATCTGCAGGACCGGGTTGTTGCAGTAATGTGGTCAGTGAATTTTAGCTGACCATCAATCACAACTCCAAGGTTCCTGGCTGTCCTGGACGGAGTTATGGTTGATGATCCTAGCTGAATGGAGAGATTGTGATGAAGTGCTGGGTTGGCTGAGACCACAAGCAGTTCTGTCTTTGCAAGGTTGAGTTGCAGGTGATGTTCCTTCATTCAGGCAGAAATGTCTGTTAGGCAGGCAGCGATACGAACACCAACCGATGGATCATCCGGTTGAAATGAGAAGTAGAGTTGAGTGTCGTCGGCATAGCAGTGATAGGAAAAGCCATGTTTCTGGATGACAGATCCCAGTGATGACATGTAGATGGAGAAGAGGAGTGGTCCAGGCACTGAGCCCTGGGGAACTCCAGTAGCTAGATGATGTGACTTAGACACTTCACCTCTCCATGACACCCTGAAGGACCTACCTGAGAGGTAAGACTTGAACCACTGGAGAGCAGTTCCTGAGATGCCCATCTTCATGAGAGTTGACAGGAGGATCTGGTGGTTAACTGTGTCAAAAGCAGCAGACAAATCCAGATAAGTACTGTGGATTTGGAAGCTGCTCTTGCCTGTCTCAGTGCCTCCGTAACCGAGAGCAGGGTAGTCTCAGTTGAGTGGCCGCTTTTGAAGCCGGATTGGTTGATGTCCAGGAGGTTGTTCTGTTCAAGAAACGTAGAGAGCTGATTAAACACAACTCGCTCAAGTGTCTTTGCAATGAAAGACAGAAGGGATACCAGTCTGTAGTTTTCTAAAAGTGCTGGGTTCAGAGAGGGTTTTTTAAGCAGTGGGGTTACCCGAGCCTGCTTAAATGCTGTGGGGAAAGTCCCGGTATGAAGAGAGGTGTTGACAATGTGAGTGAGTGCAGGAGTAACAGAAGAAGAAATGGCCTGAAGGAGGTGGGTGGGGATAGGGTCAAGCGGACAGGTAGTGGGGATGACTGGAAAGGATGAGTTTGGAGACATCTGCTTCGGAGAGCAGAGAGAAGGAGGGGAGCGTGTGTGTGATGGTTGTTGAGATGTGCGTGTCAGTTTGTGGTGTGGAGAATTGGCTGCTGATGGAGGAGGTTTTGTTTGTGAAAAATGATGCAAAGTCATCAGCAGTAAGAGTTGATGAAGGAGGGGGGGGGGGATAAAGGAGCGAAGAGAATGTTTTGAAAAGTGCACGAGAGTCAGAGCAGTTGTTGATTTTGTTGTGGTAGTATGTAGTTTTAGCAGTGGAGACATTAGTAGAGAAAGAGACGAGAAGAGACTGATACAGCGCCACTTCCTCTTTGCCGCCCGGAGTCCAGAGCGATGTTCGCAGAGAACATCAGACAGCCAGGGGGCAGAGGGGGTGGTGCGGGCTGGCCTGGATGAAAGGGGACAGAAGTTGTCTAAGCAAGATGTTAGAGTGGAGCAAAGAGTGTCAGTAGCACTGTTAGTGTCTAGTGCTGAGAACTGAGCAGGTGGAGGGAGTGAGGATGAAACCATAGTGGATAGGCGAGAGGGAGAGAGTGAGTGTAGATTACGCCGAAAGGTGATCTGTGGAGGAGTGTTAGTGTGTGTTGTGTCAGGTGTCAGTAGGAGGTTAAGAGTGATGAGAAAGTGATCTGAGGTGTGCAGTGGAGTAACTAAAGTGTTGTCTGTGGAGCAGTAGCGTGTGTAGATCAGGTCCAGATGGTTACCTGATTTGTGAGTAGCTGTAGTAGATACTCGCTTAAGGTCAAATGAGTGGTGAAGTCTGCAGCCTGGGGTTTATCAAGGTGGATGTTGAAGTCACCAAGCAGTACCAGAGGAGTGCCATCCTCAGGGAAGTGAGAAAGTAAAATATCCAGTTCCTCCAAGAAGTTACCCAGTTGACCTGGAGGGTGATAAATAACTACAACATGGATTTTAGCAGGATGAGTGATAGTGATTAAGTGTGATTCAAATGAGCGGTTGCCAGATAGAGATGGAATGTGCTCGAATTTCCAATCATTTGAGATGAGCAAACCAGTACCTCCACCCCTCCCAATCGGGCGAGGGGTGTGTGAAAAAGTGAAATTATTTAAGAGAGCTGCAGGAGTGGCAGTGTCTTCTGGTTTGATCCAGGTTTCAGTTAGAGCCATGAGACTGAGATGTGAATTTGTGGAAATAGATGGAATAAAGTCTGCTTTGTTTACAGCAGACTGGCATTTCCAGAGACCAATTGGAATGGACATTAATGTAGCAGAGGAAATAGGTACAATACGCAGATTATTAGGATTACGGCGCCTAGAATGTGCTGAGCGTGATTTACGGGTGTATGTGGTAATAGTAGCGATTTGGAAGCACATAGTGAACACGGGTCAGAAAAATAAACAGATGAAAACAAGGAAAACACAAAAGTGGACAAAGTAGAAGGAAAGCTATACTCAAGTGCCTTGTCGGTGTCCTTGCTCGAGTGGAGTCGCACAGAGTAGAGTTGAATGTCTTTACACTCTTCGGTCTTCACACGAGGGCTGCCGCGGAGTACTACTCAATTTATACACACTCTTCTAGGTGTCGTAATTGAATAAAGCTGGCCACGCCCGCCGAAACTTTGTTTACTAACGAGAACAAACGCGAACTTCCCAGACCACGCGAGACTATAACAGCATGTCAATGAATACACTAGACAGACAGACACTTAGTATGCACTTACAATAACCATAACATATCTTCAACTGGCCATGTTTGGAGTAGACTGGCATAAACAAGACTCACTAAACCCAGTAAAGTCCTTTCCAAACTTTATCTCACGTCATAATCAGTTAAAACATTATTACTTCAACTTACTTTAGAGACATGTAAGCAACATGATATAACTATCCGTGTACAAACACTAACACATCAGCAGAACTCACTACACACCACTGATGCTGCCAATAGAGAGAAACTCACTGTTAACCTGAAATTATTCGTACAAGTAATTCATCATTATATTGTCATCTGTGTTCACAGGGTTGAAGTTTGTGCAGAAGTTTGCAGGTACAGTGTGATTGACACCATTTTTTTCAATACACTTGATAATCTGTATTATATACTGTACATCTGAACATGTTTGTTCTGAAGTTGATTGATAATGTCTGATCTCTCTCAGTGGATGTGACTCTGGATCCTGATACAGCAGATCCATATCTCATCCTGTCTGAGGATGGAAAGCAAGTCAGTGATGGAGACATTGAGCAGGACATCCCAGAAAACCCAAAGAGATTTGATGAGGGTTCTTGTGTTCTGGCAAAGCAGGGATTCAGTTCAGGAAGACTTTACTATGAGGTGCAGGTGAAGGGAAAGACTGAGTGGGTTTTAGGAGTGGTCAGAGAATCCATTAACAGGAAGGGGGATATTATCCCGAGTCCTGAGGATGGAATCTGGACTATAGGTCTGATTGATGAGAATCATTATGCAGTTATTGATAGTCCAATGCATATAATCCCTTATAAAGTGAAACCTGAGAAGGTGGGTGTGTTTGTGGATTATGAGGAGGGTCTGGTCTCTTTTTATGACGTGGGCTCCAGATCTCATATCTACTCTTTCACTGGTCAGACTTTCACTGAGAAACTCTATCCATATTTCAGCCCAGGTGATAATGATGAAGGTAAAAACTCAAACCCACTGATCATCTCACCTGTCAGTTAAAAGAAAACAACCTTGAAATCTGAAAGGATTAACTATGGATGTGCTGTTTTGTTACACATATATTTCAAATGTTTGTCTTCCATTAATACTTTGCATATGCTTTTTAAATCTACTATAAAATTTGACATGATTTAATATATGTTGAATTTCTACAAAATATGCCAAAACTTTCCAAAGTGTTTCTATCATTTTCTTTTGTAAGGAAATTTCTGAAGCCTTTCTCTCTTTTCTCTCCAGCTGTTAATATTGAATGTCTTGTGAAATGTGTTTTTTTTGTTTAACTGCAGCATCTGAATAAAGACAAGTGTTCAATTCTAGTTTGGACTGATATTTCTTGTAAACACAACAGCTTGCTAATTATTACACAAACACACATTGGCTAAATGCCATCTGCTCACATAAACATTACAACAGACATGATATGAATAAAACATGCAGGAACTTTACTGTTGACTTTAATTGGTTTCATATGACTGTAATGAATTATCATTCAGTGTAGATGACTCTTCAATCTAGTGCATATTCTTCTAGAGAAGCGAGAGCATTAGAAGCTTCACAATGACAGTGTTTTTGACTTTGGTTTGAGCTCAAGATCAGTGAATGCGTGCACCTGAGTGAGCTGACGGCAGTCCATCGATGCCAGGAGCTTCTGAGAGCCGGAGACGGTGGGAACAAACTTCTCCATCAGTGTAACCGTCGCAAGCTTCTCCACATCACTGACAGACAGAAAGACAATATCAACTCTCTGGAAGCAGTTCACTCTTTAAATATCATATTTAATGCAGTACAATCGATGTTTCTGAACCAATCTAAAGTGCATGAACACGTCACAGCTGAAATTAAACTGCTGTTAAACACTGAAAGTCTTACCCATACGGGATCTTCCTGACGCTCTGCATTCCCAATCCTTCTATACGGAACAAAAAGTTCCTCAACACTTGTGACAGCGGGTTCAGGAACGGGATCTTGACTGTCAACTCTTTCCCCAGCACAGCGTCCTCTAGAGGCTGAAACAGCACAAACACAATCAATGATGGAGAGTTTCTTTATGATGAACTGAATCCAAATACGACGCCTTTAGATGTTTCACCAGGTTGAGCATCAACACTAAACGCAATGGATTCTCACACATGACGTAACCGAACGCATTATATGCTCTGACCTGAACCCCACTGAACATTTTTGGAATGATTCTGAATCAGGCGTCATCATCAAGGGATTTTTAAGAAGTGCAACTACTAACTAAGACATTCTGGGCCACAATTATCAGAGAAAAGTCAGTTTAATAGTAAAACTCACTCACTCTCTTGTTGTTTGAGGTGGACAGGAATCCGGTCCTTCTTCACGGTGTCTTTCATCGCTCCGGTGTAGTTCATGACCAGCTCCTCATACAGCAGACTGGCCGTGTGCTGCTTTGAGCTCTTGTTCTTCAGGACGATGGAGAGTTTGGCGTCTCCACCGAAACAAGATCCTGCCCTGTCCATGATGATCTCAACGCTCACGTCGCTGTTGCTGGACGACGGATACAGAGTCGGCTTGGAGCTGAAGCGGGCGTTCATTTTAGGACAGTATTAAATGCAGTTCACAACCCTGAATTGTGTGAAATACTTTCATTTTATACAGGGAGTGCAGAATTATTAGGCACGTTGATTTTCTGATCATATTTTTTTTCCAGGCACATTTGACCAATTCCAAACCACAGTAATCCTAATAACTACTATTAATTTAGTATTTAATAATGTATAAGTGATATATAATTGTTCATGAAGGCTGGAAATGAAAAACACCTTATATTCAGGTGTGCAGAATTATGTTTTCTTTTACAGATAAATTGAGCCAAAAAAGAGATTTAACTCAGACTGAAAAGTCAAAAATTATTAAATGCCCATGAGAAGGATGCAATACTAATGCAATACTAGACATTGCAGTTAAGGCGTGACCATTGGACAGTGAAATGCTCGTTGGGTCAGCAGGGTCAGACAAAAACATGTGGCGGAGAAAAGACACCTATTAACCGCAAAATAATTAAGAATTAAGGTGAAGAATTAAGGGTGAAACCATCAGGAACCCTTTAGTCTCCAGCGCCACCATTTTCCAGAGCTGCAACCTACCTGGAGTCTCCAGAAGTGCAAGGTGTCAGGATCTCAGAGACTTCAGTTAGGTAAAGAATCCTAAAAAATGACCCCCACTAAATAAGAATCATAAGCTGAAGTGTTGATTCTCACCACCTGGTCTTTAAACGGAGTGGTGGGAACCTTGGGCAGATATCCAGGGCGGGGTCTCAGGATCACGTGAGAGTTAGCCGGCTCGAATTCCAGGCACGCTTCGTCAACCGAAAATGCCTGCAGGTCCCCGACCCTCTTTGATGGAGTCCAAAGCAGTCAGGATCCCTGTCTTCATTGACAAATATTTGAGATCCCCTGACTGCAAAGGCTCAAAGGGAGGCCTCTGCAGAGCATCTAGAACTACTGAGAGGTCCCAAGAGGGTACGAGAGGAGAGCGAGGAGGATTCAGTCTCCTCGTCCCCCTCAGGAACCTGATGATCAGGTCGTGCTGACTTACCTTTTTGTTCTCCAAAAGATCGTGGTGGGCAGATATTGCGGCCACATAAACTTTGAGGGTGGAGGGGGACAGCCTTCGCTCCAACCCCTCTTGGAGAAACGAGAGCACAGACCCTATCGGGCATTTCCAGGGGTCTTCTTGGCGAGTGAGTTGAGACATACGGCGGGAGCGTAGACCCTGGTGGTTGATGTACGCTACTACAGCCGTGTTGTCTGTCCGGATAAGCACATGTTGACCCTTCAGCAATGCCCGGAAGCGGTGCAGGGCGAACCGTACTGCCAGCAACTCGAGGCAATTGACATGCAGAAGGCGCTGGGGTCCTGTCCAGGAGCCCGCGGCTGCTTGTCCATTGCACATGGCACCCCAGCCCGTGGCAGAGGCATCCGTCGATACAACAACATGCCTGGAAACTCGTTCTAAGGGCACACCGGCCCGTAGAAAACTGAGGTTCGACCACATGGTGAGCATCTGTAGGCAGGCCCGAGTCACTTGAACCCGGAGCGTGCCAGACTGCCATGCCCATCTCGGGACTCGATCGCGAAGCCAATGCTGAAGCGGTCTCATATGAAGCAATCTGAGCGGCTTTACCGCGGCTGCAAATGCCATATGCCCCAGGAGCCTCTGAAATAGTTTCAGTGGAACCACACTCTTGCTCTCGATTTGACGGAGGCAAGTCAGCAGAGACTGCGCGCGCTCGCTTGAAAGCTGCGCGCACATGGCGACCGAGTTGATCTCCATACCGAGAAAAGAGATCCTCTGCGCTGGGCCCGATCTCTGTGTTCGCAAACCTGCTCTCGAGAGTGGCTCAGTATAAGCCAGTCATCGAGGTAGTTCAGGATGCGAACCCCGTGCTGCCGTAGGGGCGCAAGGGCTGCCTCGGCAATCTTCGTAAAGACGCGAGGGGACAGAGATAGCCCGAATGGGAAGACCGCGTACTGATATGCCCGCCCTTCGAAAGCAAACCGTAGGAACGGTCTGTGTCGAGGAAGAATGGAGACATGAAAGTAGGCGTCCTTTAAGTCGATCGCTGCAAACCAATCGTGTGGACGAACGCATTCGAAAAGGCGTTTCGCAGTCAACATCTTGAACGGAAGCCTGTGAAGGGATCGGTTAAAGATGCGAAGGTCCAGGATTGGTCGTAACCCACAGGTTTTCTTGGGTACAATGAAGTAGGGGCTGTAAAACCCCGACTTCATTTCCGCCGGAGGGACAGGCCCGATCGCACCCTTCGCCAACAGGGTGGCAACCTCCGCACGCATGACGGGACGTTGGCCCCGACCATGGTATGGTGGACTCCCCTGTAACAGGGAGGATCCTGCGCGAACTGAATCGCGTAGCCGAGCCTGATGGTCCGCGCGACCCAGCGGGACAGCCCCGGAAGCTGAAGCCAGGCTCCCAGAAACTGCACCAGCGGGGTCATACGGAGCACAGACGTACCCAGGGTGGGGCAGCGAGGCAGCGTTACCGGCCCGGACAGGGAAGGCTGTTGGGCGTTCCAGTGTGGGGGCACGGTTAACGGCTGCGTCCTGACAGAGGAGACCAGGGAAGGACGTGCGTTCCACTGGGGTCTGCTCTGAGAGGAGGCTTGCGACAAGAGAGTGGCGGGACCCGGGGCTGGCGCACACTGTCATCACCGGTCTCTGGGTGCTCAGGGATGGGATTGTCAGTTCTTTCTTTAACCACATTAGCGTGCTGCTGACCCGGGGAACAAAAGATTCTCCACCGGGGGAAGGAGCGGCCCTGCTGCCGTCTCCCGGAAAGAACTGCCCATCCCTGAGCTGTCCGCGTCAGGAGCGCCGCTTAGCCTGGCGTTTCTTCGCGGGCTGCGGGGCTGGAGCGGACTGAGACGCCTTCCTGCAGTTACCTCTGCGCAGCCCGGATGGAGGCTGCTGCTTGGGTGGCGCAGAGGTTAAGGGAACCGCGGGAGGGCGCCCTCGGCGGCGAGCAGGCTGAGGCAACTGCGCGGGCGGTGGGGTGGAGGCAGCAGCTGACCGCCGGAGCAGTATGTGTTTTATGGCCTCAGTCTGCTTCTGAGCGGCCGAGAACTGTTGGGCGAAGCTCTCGACCGCCCCGCCGGTTCCACTCCAACCCAAGCGCTGCGGCGGCCCGAGAGAGCATGGCTGTCAATTCTGGGTCTGACTCGGGCAATGCCGGCACACCCGAAGGCGGCAGCACAGCCGAATCATCATCCTCAGATGACTCCAGCCCACCTTGTGATGCGGAGATAGACATTTCTTCGTCCTCCGCCAGCGCCAAACGCCACAGTCGGGACAGCAGGAGCCGGCCCCGATGTAGACGCCTGAACGCGGGGCGGGTCAGGTGCATGAGAGGGGGGTGTGGGCCGAGGCATGAGCGTCGGAGCTTTATTCCACACCATCACCCTCAGATCACCCTGGACACCAGCCAAAGTGCAGTCTCCGGTGGAGACCGCAGATTGGGGTGTGGTAGAGGGGACTCTCGCTCCGGCATCACCACGAAGCTCACGGAGTCTTGATCGTAACACCGAGATGACCATGTTCCCACAGTGAGAACATGAATCATCCACGAGCACTGCCTGAGCGTGCTGAAAGCCCAAACACGTCACACAGCGCTCGTGCCCATCAGAAGGCGAGAGAAATCTACCGCACCCAGAAGTGTACGGGTGAGACATCCTGAAAAGGACGTGCCACGCGCAAGCTCTTTTGTGAGAGGAAGCCTCGCAGTCGATGCCGAAGCGCCCAGGGAAACACACACCAGCTGTCTAGCAGACCACTACGCAGATCAGCAGGCAAGAAGTATGCGATCACTGGAATGCGCCGTCACACCAACACCGGCTGGAAAGCTGCTCGTCTCGAAGAAGCTGACAGAGTCTCAGAAGGCTTGTTGAGGAGTGAAGAGGTAGGTAGGTCTTGGCTCCGAAAGCAGAAACATTATGCAATATTGCCACGTAATTCCTTTTATACTCACGCTGTGAGGCGGAGTTACGTATGCAAATTCCGCATGGCCATGGCATTGGCACGCCATTGGCGTTTTCTAAAGTGTTCGAAGATGATAGGCTTCTAAGCGAAACCCCCATTCGTTAGTCACTAACGTTACGTCGTAGTGACTTGGTTTGAAGGTTTGACGGAGGACTTTGTCGTCGACAGCTGTGGGACGTCCGGTGGCATGCGCAGGATGGGCGCGCAGTCTTCCATAGCTTCGCCCCGTGTCTTGTCTGGTGCCTGGGCGGTTGCCCTAGCGACAGTTCTGCACAGGTCCTGTGCTTGCTCTGTCCAGCTGCTCTCATGGTTCAGCAGCCGCCTGAGCCATTTCAAGTCTCTGTTTCTGGTTTGAGCCTCAGTCTCTAGCTGGTCGGTGAGGCTGTGAGCATGTGTCTGCTCCTTGCTGGTCTCTGTGATCTGCTATGTTAGGTTGTTTTTACCTTCTGTTTCAGATCCATGAGGTGGAAGCTAAGGAGGTGATACCCTTGATCACCTGTCTCGCTGTCAACTCTGGCTCGGGTCATGTATGGTTAGTCCTCTTCTCTCATTGTCCCGTTGCGTTGGCTCTGGTTCTGTAGGCTTTCAGTAGCCCTGGGTGGAACCATGTTCCTCACAATTGCCAGTCAATCCTTTAAGTCTCCCGTCTGGGAGGATGGGCTGAGCATCTGCAACATTTTGGCACACTTGTTGTTGAGAGTAGGGTGAGGGACAAATGCATGACCCTAAAGAGTTCAAAGCTAAAGGTTCAATGGGTCAACTAGTGATAAAGCACACAGCTTGATGTTTCTGTCATAGCTTGCTATGGAAATGTGTCTGTTATAATTACCATCTTAGCTGTGGGTGTTAAGATGCTAAGATTTGAGTGGTTCTGAGGGTGTTTCTGAAAGGTGTAAGCCAAGATTTAATAAATGACTTAAGATGGTTCTTATGGTCAAATTATTTATCAGAATATCCTAATGGCTCGCACAGGCTAGGTCTTCTTATCAGTGCCCAAGAGACTACTCAAAACTCTGTCGTTTTGTATCATTCAGGCAAGTGTTATACATAATTTTATCCCTCTGGAGTCTGAGCTCTTTTGGGGCCCTTTAGAAGTTTTGACATGCTCTGACATTTGGTTTTTTTTCAGTTGCTTATAAACACATTAATGGCAGCACAAACTGGGCTACCATAATTTGTGAGCAACATGTATGTACAGGCTTGTATTTTTGAGAGAAATGTTTTTTTAAATTAAGGCCTCAAAACACACAATAATGCTGGAGATCACCTGAAAGGACAAACGAACATAATAGCCCGCATAATTAGCTGGATCAAAAAATCAGACAATATAAAAATATATACATTTACAATATGAACTGAAAACACAGCACATCAGAGTATCCAGCGCTCATAATGATAACTTCTGCGATTGAATAAATAACACTTCTCTGTATAGACATTTTACACAGACATATGAGAATCTATCAGTATTTCTCCTCATCTGCACACTTTTGAACTAAAAGCCCTGAGGGATGTTGTTTTGTCGTGAGTCTTCATGACAAGCATATAGGAGTTTTTTATGAATGAGATCAGCTGACGCTCATATTACAATCTAAGGTACCGACTCGGTTTTCATATTCATAACTCCTGACACATATTTACAAATTACGGTCACTACGTATATAACTTTGAGAATAAAACAGAGGTCCAAAATGGAAGCTTGAGTCTTAGATCTTTTAAATGATGTAGGCTATAGTTTGTAAAGGTAATTACTTACAGTAATTTTGAGCTAATTTAAACAAAGAAAGCTTCAGTGCGTCCTCGCGCAGGTTTTTGCTTTTATTATTCACAGATGCTTACAGAGTAAACTTAGCCTACTTACACACAGCGGTGGAATCCGTTGCTTTCAGAAATGAACAGCTTTTCATGGAGAATTATTCCAGGATTATGAAACGCGTCTCAAAACGATGTAGTTTTGACTACTCAAAACGATGTAGTCCCTTAATCTCAATAGAACGCGTGCTTCGTGGGCATGGTTGCATTAGTGTATAAGGAGCCGCTCAGGAACAACTAATATCTCTCTGCTTTCAAACAGATTACATAAAAACAGAATATTTGTTTTTGATTTGTTTTTGATTTGGTTTAAAACCTGACTGGTGCCGAAACCCGGGAAGGGAGAAGTTTGCCGCCGCCATGCAGACCCCGCCAAAGACGCCGCTTGCGGACCTCGTCCAATCGCTCGCCGGTCTTCACCAACAAACACACGAAGACCTGCTGGCAGTGAGGGCCGACCAGGATAAACGCTTCGAGGCCCTCCTCCTCGCCCAGCATGAAGACCGCGAGCTGTTCCGGAGCTGGATGGCCCGGGAGATTCCGGTCACCCCCCCGTCTACCACCGACTCGGCTGCTACCATCCACCTCTCGAAGATGGGCCCGGAGGATGATCCGGAGGCATTCATCGACCTCTTCGAGAGGTCCGCCGAGTCCCGGGGGTGGCCCCGGTCGGACTGGCCAATGCGGCTCCTGCCGCTGTTGTCCGGAGAGGCGCAGGTAGCCGCACACCAACTGCCAGTCCAGAATCTCCTGGCCTACGAAGATTTAAAGCGCGCCATTCTACAGCGGGTCGGCCGGAGCCCAGAACAGCAGAGGCAGCGGTTCCGGACCCTGACCCTCAGCGAATCCGGCCGACCCTTCACCTTCGCGCACCAGCTCCGGGACTCGTGCCGCAAGTGGCTGATGGCCGACGGAAGCGACGTCGAGGGAATCATCGACCGTGTGGTGCTGGAGCAGTTCATCGCGCGGCTTCCCCAGAAGACCGCGCAGTGGGTCCAGTGCCACCGCCCGACGTCGCTAACCCAGGCCATCCAGTTGGCGGAGGACCACATGGTGGCGTGCCACGGGGTCGGCGAACCCTTACCATCGGCTTCTCTCTCTCTCTCTCTACCCTCTTCTGTTTCCTCCCCTTCTCTCCCCAAACCTGTTCCCCTTCCCAGGTCGCGTGGGCTGTTCCCGCCGAGACCAGCCCCAAGGTGGAGGATGGGTGGCCCCAGCGAACCGGCAGCACCACCACGTCCGGTCCCCAGGGGAGGGGCGACCGTTTTGGATCCACACGCCTCTCCCTCCGCTCCAGCGCTCTCTCCACGCCAATCGACGGACCTATTTCCGGCCACTAGGGCGGCGGGGAAGTCTGGGCCGGCTTGCTGGCACTGCGGGGATCCGGGTCATTTCATCGACCGCTGTCCCGTCATGGAGGTCGGGACACTGGTCCGGGTCCCGACGCTCCGCAAGCCGCCCTCGATCAAGCTGGGTTGTACCTAATTCCTGTGAGTATCAAGGGGGGTACTTATCAAGCCTTGGTCGATTCGGGTTGTAACCAGACCTCTATCCACCAAGGCCTGATTCACCCTAAGGCATTGGGTACTAGCCGCACGGTTACGGTGAGGTGTGTGCACGGGGAAGTGGTTAATTATCCGTTGTTGCCCGTGGATATTCTATTTCGGGGTCAAAAGCATAGTGTTGAGGTAGCAGTTAACCCGCACCTCCGGCATCCGCTGATTCTGGGGACCAATTGGCCAGCATTTAATGAATTATTGGGGCACTTGTGTGCGGGTGCTTCTTGGGGAAACCGTGTAAGCAGGAAAGAGTCGGTTGCTCAGGTGGGAGAGGTGGATTCGGGACCTCTGGGTGCTGTGCCGGGGGAACCGAGCGGTCTCGAGGTGCCTGTTCTCGCAGACCGCGATGATTTTCCCCTGGAACAGTCCCAGGACGAGTCCCTAAAAAATGCGTTTAGCCAGGTCCGTTCCATCGACGGCCACCTCCTCCACCCTGACCAGCCGCTCTCTTATCCTTATTTTTGTGTTTTAAAAGATAGGTTGTATCGGGTGACCCAAGACGCCCAGACCAAACAAGATACAACACAGTTGTTAGTACCCAAAAGCCGCCGGGAAATGCTTTTCCAGGCGGCTCATTCTAATCCTATGGCCGGGCATTTAGGACAAACGGCTACACTGAACCGTCTAATGGCCCGGTTTTTCTGGCCGGGCATTCACGAGAATGTACGCAGGTGGTGTGCGTCTTGTCGTGAATGTCAGTTGGTGAATCCACCGGCCACCCCAAAAGCACCATTGTGCCCACTCCCTCTGATGCAGGTCCCCTTCGAGCGAATTGGCATGGACCTCATCGGTCCATTAGAACGGTCAGCACGTGGGCATCGCTTTGCATTGGTTTTGGTGGACTATGCAACGCGATACCCGGAAGCAGTTCCGCTCCGCACTATTTCGGCGAAAAGTGTTGCGAGCGCACTGTTTTCCCTAATCTCCCGGGTGGGAATCCCGAAAGAGATTCTCACCGATCAGGGCACGGCGTTCATGTCACGAACGATTCGCGCCAGCGTCTATCACCCACAAACAGATGGTCTGGTGGAACGATTTAATCGCACATTGAAATCCATGATTCGTAAGGACGTTCACGAGGACACCAAAAATTGGGATAAGTGGCTAGAGCCTCTGTTGTTCGCTGTCCGCGAGGTCCCGCAAGCCTCCACGGGGTTTTCCCCCTTTGAGCTTCTCTATGGGCGCCAGCCTCGGGGGGTGCTGGATGTCCTTAGGGAGACTTGGGAGGACGGACCTTCCGCAAGTAAAAATGAAATTCAGTATGTCCTGGACCTGAGAACAAAACTCCACACTTTGGGGCGGCTATCAATGGAGAATTTGTTACAGGCTCAGGACAGACAAAGACAGCTGTACAACAGAGGGGCTAGACTTCATCAATTTGCACCGGGAGATAAAGTTCTTGTATTACTCCCCACATCCAGTTCTAAATTACTCGCAAAATGGCAAGGGCCCTTTGTGGTCACACGGCGAGTTGGGGACCTCAACTATGAGGTGGTGCGCTCAGATAGGGAGGGAGCACGTCAAATATACCACCTCAACCTTCTAAAAAAATGGTCTCAGGCGGAGTCAGTGATGCTTGCGACGGTGGTGAGTGGAGAGGATGATCTCGGGCCAGAAGCGATTAAAAAATCTCAATCCCTCGCTCTGGCCCCAGGCGGGGATCACCTCTCACCGTCGCAGCTCGCTGACGTCAAAGCATTACAAGCAGAGTTTGCTGACGTGTTCTCGCCCCTGCCTGGTCGCACAGACCTTATTCAACACCATGTTGAGACAGAGCCGGGCGTGGTGGTTCGCAGCCGGCCATACCGTTTACCTGAACACAAGAAAAAGGTAGTTCAGGATGAATTAGAGGCTATGCTGGATATGGGGGTAATAGAAGAGTCCAGCAGTGATTGGGCGAGCCCGATAGTTTTGGTTCCAAAACCTGACGGCTTGGTCCGCTTCTGCGTGGACTATAGGAAAGTAAACGCGGTGTCGAAATTTGATGCGTACCCAATGCCGAGGGTGGACGAATTGCTTGATCGGCTAGGGACCGCTCGCTTTTATTCGACACTGGACTTAACCAAGGGATATTGGCAGATCCCCTTGTCTCCAATGTCCAAAGAAAAAAACGCTTTCACCACGCCGTTTGGGTTACACCAATTTGTCACCCTTCCTTTCGGCTTGTTCGGGGCTCCCGCAACCTTCCAGCGTCTGATGGACAGGATTCTCCGGCCGCATGCTGCGTATGCCGCTGCGTACTTGGATGATATCATCATCTACAGTGCGGACTGGCAGCGGCATATGCAGCACCTGCGCGCTGTCCTGAAGTCGCTGAGAAGGGCGGGGCTCACGGCCAACCCGAAGAAGTGTGCGATTGGGCGGGTGGAGGTAAGATATCTGGGCTTCCACTTGGGACATGGGCAGGTGCGTCCCCAAATTGACAAGACCGCAGCGGTTGCGACCTGTCCAAGGCCCAAGACCAAAAAGGAGGTTAGACAGTTCCTGGGGCTAGCGGGATATTACAGAAGGTTTGTGCCTAATTATTCGGACCTCGCTATCCCGCTGACTGATCTAACTAAAAAGGAAGTACCGGATACAGTTCAGTGGACGGAGCGGTGCCAGCAGGCTTTCACCCAGATAAAGGCTGCTCTGTGTGGTGGGCCGCTCCTACAAGCTCCTAATTTCTCTCTCCCTTTTTCCCTACAGACCGACGCCTCGGACAGGGGGCTGGGCGCGGTCCTGTCCCAGGAGGTGGAGGGTGAAGAGCGGCCGGTGCTGTACATCAGTCGCAAGCTCTCTAAGAGAGAGACGATGTACAACACCATTGAAAAAGAGTGCTTGGCCATCAGGTGGGCCGTTCTCACCCTCCGTTATTACCTCCTGGGGCGGGAGTTCACCCTCTGTTCGGACCACGCCCCCTTGCAGTGGCTCCACCGCATGAAGGATACCAACGCCCGGATCACCCGTTGGTATCTAGCTTTACAGCCTTTTAAATTCAAGGTGGTCCACAGGCCGGGTGCTCAGATGGCTGTGGCTGACTTCCTCTCCAGGAGGGGGGGGGGGGGGACGGGGGGCTGCAGGCCGGACGGCTCCCCGGCCTGGTGCGGGCGGTGGGGGTATGTGGCGGAGGGGGCGTGGTTTTGCGAAGTCTGTAGCGGGAGAGAGAGAGCGAGGAGACGAGCGGTGAGTAAATAGGTCAAGTGCAGATCATTAACACCTGTGTCTCGTTGCAGTAATTGGCGTGGAGAGACCGCATTTAAGCCGCTGTCGGGAGTGAGAGAGAGAGAGAGATCTGGACTGGGACTGCCTGCCGGAGAGAGAGTGTAGAGCTTCTTGGAGAAACTGAAACTGAGTGCATTTTATCTGAGTATTTTGATTGTTCTGAACGCCCTCGTGCGTGCTTTATGTTTATAACGATTCTGAGTAATAAAGTGAGTGCAGTCCCAGTCAAGCCGACCCCGTCTTCTTCCTTCCCACACCCCCACAGCCGAACCTACATTAAACTGACATTTCAGTGTTTCATTAGACTTATGTCTCATGTTTGTGAGACAAGTATTCACTAAGCTATAGGTCATTTTCTGAAGACTATCTGAATGAACGTCTTTGACAGAGAGGCTGCAGATGTTTGTTTTCTTTATCTTGCAAAAAGCACAACTATTTGTTTTTATTGTGACAGTACACAAAAAAATAGAAGCTTAACATATTATAATGTTGTATAACACTTGCCTGAATGATAAACAATGACAGAGTTATTTCAGTCTCTTTGGCACTGATAAGAAAAAAAGCGACTGCAGACTCGAGAGGGTTAAAAACGAGTCAAGTGAGCAATAAACACTTGATGTGGTGTTGTCCCGCACAAATGAGCCAAGATCCGGGAGTAATATGTTATTCTCAGATCAAGTGTGCTCCTTATAATTCATAATAATGTCAGACTGATCTCTAGCCTATTTTAGTTATGTACTTGTATCGCATTAGAAACGTCTCGGTTACGTATGTAACCCTCGTTCCCTGAAGGAGGGAACGGAGACGTACGTCGGAACTGACCGACGAATTGGGATCTGATCTCAGAGACCAATCTACTTCGAGTGTATTAAAAACGAGCCAATGGAGATTGGCATGCGATCCACGCATTCCACGCACCGCCCCGCAGCGCGGGTATAAATAAGGAAGTGGAATGCTTGATCATTCCTTTTTTCTGCTGAGGAGCCGAACTACTGACTCGGCCCCCTAGCGGAAGCACAGCACCTGGCGACGGGACGTACGTCTCCGTTCCCTCCTTCAGGGAACGAGGGTTACATACGTAACCGAGACGTTCCCTTTCAGTCGGTCACGTTCGACGTACGTCGGAACTGACCGACGAATTGGGATCCCTACCAAAACGCCAGGGCGCTGGCCCTTCCAGCGTCCTGCTTGAGCGCACTGGACCGTCTTAGATGGTACGGAAGTCAGGGCTCCAAGCAGGGAGGTCAGTCACTGCTGTTTCTGCAAGACCCACTCAGTGTGACTATTGGATAACGCTGGGAAAGCGTGCCCGTCTCGGGAGATGGTACGCTGCGGAGCCACGTCCTTCAGTAGAAGGCTAGGTGGCAGAATACACATAAGGACTAACCTGGCAGGCTAGTGCAACATATGGCAGTCTCTGGGGTGGTTCCAGCCTGGTCCCAGGGGGGAAAGAACACGCCCAGAGACGACAGAGCGGGCTCTGTCGAGGGAAAGACACGGGGCTAGCCGAGTAGGGTAGCTGGAACCGTGGAAGAATACACATATGGGGTAGCCGTGAGGGGACCGCTACATATGGAACCCAGCCTACACACACGTTTCACAAGCATACGGGTGCAGGCCTGGCGTCAGACGGCCGCAACATCTGGCACCGCAGGGGTGACGGAGGAGCTCGACAGGGTTAGCCGTTTCCGGGGAACACAACTGGAGAAAAATAGACGCACGTATCCGGCCCAGAGGGCGGGAGTGGCGTTGCAAGCCGACACTTAGAACGGGCACTTAGCGCTACTGGCCACTGGGGGCGAGGATGCGGGAAGATACCGGCTCTACACGGAGGCTATAGAATCTAGCGAACGTGTTAGGTGTCGCCCAGCCCGCAGCTCTACAAATATCTGTCAGCGAGGCGCCTTGAGCCAGCGCCCAGGAAGAAGCAACACTCCTTGTTGAGTGTGCTCGCAACCCGAACGGGCAAGGCACGTCTTGGGACTGGTAAGCCAAGACGATAGCATCCACTATCCAGTGGGCTAACCTCTGCTTGGAGACAGCCTTTCCCTTCTGCTGGCCTCCGTAACAGACAAAGAGTTGCTCTGAGGTCCGAAAGCTTTGAGTCCGGTCGACGTAAGCGCGGAGAGCGCGGACGGGACAACACAAAGCCTGGGCTGGGTCTGCCTCCTCCGAGGGCAGCGCTTGCAGGTTCACTACCTGGTCCCGGAAGGGAGTGGTAGGAACCTTGGGCACGTATCCAGGCCGGGGTCTCAGGACAACGTGAGAGTTGGCCAGCCCGAATTCTAGGCACGATTCATTGACCGAAAGTGCATGCAGGTCCCCTACCCTCTTGATGGAGGCCAATGCCGTCAGAAGCACTGTCTTCATTGACAGGATTTTAAACTCCACAGACTGCAAAGGCTCAAAGGGAGGGCTCTGAAGTGCTCTGAGCACTAGAGCTAAGTCCCAAGAGGGTAACGAGTTTGGACGAGGAGGATTTAGCCTCCTCGCACCTCTGAGGAACCTGACGATTAAGTCGTGCTTTCCTACGGACTTACCTTCGACTACGTCGTGATACGCCGCTATTGCTGCGACGTACACTTTGAGGGTGGAGGGAGACAGCCTTCGCTCCAGCCCATCTTGCAGGAAAGAAAGCACGACACTAACCGAACACCTTCGGGGGTCTTCCCGGTGGGAAGAGCACCATTCAATGAACAGGTTCCACTTCAAAGCGTAGAGGCGCCTCGTAGAGGGGGCTCTAGCAGAAGAGATGGTGTCCACCACTGCCTGTGGTAGACCACCTAGAACCTCCGCGTCCCGTCCAGGGACCAGACATGGAGACATGGATTTCCAGAGGTCTGGACGCGGGTGCCATAGAGTGCCCCGTCCCTGAGAAAGAAGGTCCCTCCTCAGGGGGATCGGCCAAGGAGGGGCTGTCGCGAGGAGAGTTAGTTCTGGGAACCAGGTCCGGTTGGGCCAGTAGGGCGCAACTAACAAGACCTGCTCCTCGTCCTCCCTGACCTTGCACAGGGTCTGTGCAAGAAGGCTCACTGGGGGAAACGCATATTTGCGCAGGTCCCGGGGCCAGCTGTGCGCCAGTGCATCCGTGCCGAGGGTGCCCCCGGTCAGGGAATAGTACCACTGGCAATGAGTCGAGTCCGGAGAGGCAAACAGGTCTACCTGTGCGGCTCCGAAGAGGTCCCATATCAGCTGGACCGCCTGGGGATGGAGTCGCCACTCCCCCGGAGGTGTCGACTGGCGAGAGAGCTCGTCGGCTGTCTGGTTCAGCGCACCTGGGATGTGAATGGCACGAAGCGACCTCAGATGCTTCTGACTCCAAAGGAGAAGGTGCCGGGCGAGTTGGAACATGCAACGGGAGCGTAGACCACCCTGACGGTTGATGTACGCAACGGCCGCAGTGCTGTCCGTACGGACCAGTACATGCTTGCCACGTAGCGGCCCCTTGAGGCGGCGCAGTGCCAAGTGTACCGCTAACAACTCGAGGCAATTGATATGCCAATGCAATTGAGGTCCCGTCCACAGACCTGAAACTGCATGCCCGTTGTACGTGGCCCCCCAGCCCGTGGAGGAGGCATCCGTGAAGAGCACAGCATGCCTGGACACTTGTTCTAAGGGCACCCCGGCCCGGAGAAACGAAGCGTCGGACCATGGGCTGAAAGTTTGGCGGCAGTAAGGAGTCACTGGGACCCGGTACTGGCCGCTCTGCCACGCCCATCTCGGGACTCGGCCATGGAGCCAGTGTTGAAGCGGTCTCATATGAAGCAATCCGAGCGGCGTTACCGCGGCTGCAGATGCCATATGCCCCAGGAGCCTCTGAAAAAATTTCAGTGGGACCGCTGTCCTGTTCTTGAATGAATTCAAGCAGTTCAACACCGACCGGACCCGCTCTTCCGTGAGGCGCGCAGTCTGGCTGACCGAATCCAGCTCCATACCGAGATAAGAGATCCTCTGCGTGGGACAGAGTTTGCCCTTCTCTCGGTTGACCCGAAGGCCCAACAGGCTGAGGTGACTGAGCACCATGTCCCTGTGTTCGCACAACTGCTCCCGAGACTGGGCGAGTATAAGCCAGCCGTCGAGATAGTTGAGGATGCGAACGCCGTGTTCTCTGAGCGGAACAATGGCTGCCTCTGCGACTTTCGTGAAGACGCGATGCGACAGGGACAGCCCGAAGGGCAAGACTTTGTACTGATATGCCTTCCCCTCGAACGCAAAACGTAGGAACGGTCTGTGTCGAGGAAGGATAGAGACATGAAAGTACGCGTCCTTCAGGTCGATCGCTGCGAACCAATCTTGGGGACGGATGCATTCGAAAATGTGTTTCTGCGTTAGCATCCGGAACGGGAGCTTGTGCAGGGCCCGATTCAGGATACGCAGGTCCAAGATTGGCCGTAACCCACCCCCTTTCTTGGGTACAATGAAGTAGGGGCTGTAGAACTCCGCCTTCATATCGGCTGGAGGAACCGGCTCGACCGCGTCCTTCGCCAGTAGGACATCGATCTCTGACCGCTGCTCCGCACGGAGGTGAAGAGGATGCCCCTGTACTTGGGAGGCCGGCGAGCGAACTGAATCGCGTAGCCGAGTCTGATGGTACGGATGAGCCAGCGAGACGGCCTGGGGAGCTGAAGCCAAGCCCCCAGAGACCGTACAAGCGGGACCAACGGCACCACAGACGTACCTGGGGTGGGGCAGCGAAGTGGAATAGACAGACCTGACTCGGGAGGCCCGGAGGCGGCCCGGAGTGTTGTCTGAATATTCCAGGGTGGGGCAGAGTGTGGGTGAGAAGGCCCGGGGGCGTTCTCAGTGCCCACACTGCTGCCCCCTGGCGAGGGGGAGAGGGGAGGAAAGGAGTGGCAAGGCCCGGGGGCGTCGCGCACTGCCAACCTGGCCCTCTTGGGGCCCAGGGAAAATAGAAACTGCTCTTTTATTGAGAATGTGGGTACCGCTGGACTCCGGAGAGCCAGCGGCAGAGATGTTAGACCAGTCAAAGCCCCCCGGTCCTCCTCCGGGGGGTGGGAGAAGAATGCGGACATCATCTCCCTCAGAGCAGCTCCCGTCTTCCCTGGGCTGCCCGTCTCAGGGCCGCTTCCCCTTGCGCTTGCCGGCTGGTTTAGCGGGGCCCTGAGCCTCCCTTACGTCCGGCACCCTGCTTTCCCGGTGGAGGCTGCTGCTTGGGTTTCGCAGGGGCGGAGGCGGACGCAGGGGGACGCCCTCGGCGACGAGCAGGCGGAGGTGCTGCCGACGACGACTGGGTGGAGGCAGCAGCGGGTCGTCGGGGCAGGATGTTTTTGATGGCCTCCGTCTGCTTCTGGGCCACCGAGAACTGCTGGGCGAAGCTCTCGATGGCGTCGCCGAAGAGGCCGGCCTGACAGACAGGGGCGTTGAGAAACCGGACCTTGTCGGAATCACGCATGTCTGCCAGGTTCAGCCACAGGTGGCGTTCCTGGACCACTAGTGTGGACATCGCCCGACCCAGGGAGCGTGCAGTGACTTTCATCACCCGGAGAGCAAGGTCAGTCGCCGCACGCAGTTCCTGCATAACACCCTGGTCGGAACTACCCTCGTGCAATTCCTTTAGCGCTTTGGCCTGGTGGACCTGCAGGAGCGCCATGGCATGCAGAGATGATGCGGCTTCCCCGCAGGCGGTGTAAGCCCTGCCCGTGAGACCGGACGAGAACTTACAACGCCCGGGAGGGGAGACGCGGGGCACCCCGCCAGTCCGCAGTGGTCTTGGGACACAGTTGCATTGCCCCAGACCGCTCGACTGGGGGGATTCCCACGTAGCCCTTAGCCGCACCACCATCGAGGGTAGTGAGGACGGAGGAGTCAGTCGACCGTGAGCGAGCGTTGTAAGGCGCTACCCACGATTTCGTGATCTCCTGATGCACTTCCGGGAAGAAAGGAACCGGGGCGGGGCGCTGAGAACCAGCACGGGCCGTCCCGAGAAACCAATCGTCCAACCGTGAGGGTTCGGGACACGGTGGAGGGTTCCACTCGAGCCCGACACTCGCGGCGGCCCGGGAAAGCATAGCCGTAAGCTCTGGGTCGGACTCGGGCAACGCTGTCACACCCGAAGGGGGCAGCGCAGCCGAATCTTCATCCTCAGAGCCCATTAGCTCGTCCCCCGATGCTGCAATCGACAGCATGTCCTCAGCCGGAGCCCCAAAAGAAACGCCTGGGACCTCCCGGGGGAGGCCAGCGCGCTCTTCTGGAAGCTCCACCGGCGCAGCGGAGGGGGGAGGGGCACGAGGAGCCATTTGACCCGTCGGGGAAGCCCTCACAGTAACCCTCAGGTCCCCACCAAGGCCATCAGCCAAAGTAGCAGCCCTCTGCTTTGCAGCGGGAGGACCACTAGATCGGGGGATGCGCAATGGTGCTCCGCCTCTTTCGAGGTAATGGAGTCTGGACCGTAAAACTGCGATGGTCATGTTCCCGCAATGGGAACATGAGTCATTCACGAACGCAGCCTCAGCGTGCTGAACGCCCAAACACGTGAGACAACGAACGTGACCGTCAGCTGGGGACAAGATATCGACCGCATCCAGAAACACACGGTTTGAATGACATCTTGAAAAAGACGCAGGGTCAAACCGTGTTGCTCTTTTAGAAAGGAAACTGCTCTTTTACGTGCTGAAGCACTCAGGGAGATGACCGCGGCACCACACAGTACAAAGGTGCAAGCCTGTGTGTGCACTCAGAATAGGAAACGCCCAGCGAACCAACAGCTGATCTCCGTCTGAAGCGGCACTCGCTGACGCGCCGTCACACCCGCACTGGAAGCAGCAGATCCTCTCACGAGACTCGTTGAAACACTCTTCGTAGAAACAGGAAACATTCACTGTTCGGCTCCGAAGTAGAAAGCAATGATCAAGCATTCCACTTCCTTATTTATACCCGCGCTGCGGGGCGGTGCCTGGAATGCGTGGATCGCATGCCAATCTCCATTGGCTCGTTTTTAATACACTCGAAGTAGATTGGTCTCTGAGATCAGATCCCAATTCGTCGGTCAGTTCCGACGTACGTCGAACGTGACCGACTGAAAGGGAACCTCTCTTTTACTGGAGAAATATTTTATTAGTATTTCTCTCCTTCAACTTATCCACAGGATTTGTGTGCACCATCTACCACGAATAAAAATGTAATTATTAATTTCTCTTGCCATTGCTGAATGTAGGTTAAAGTTGTATTGTCTGTGCATTATAGTGAAGACAACAATGAAAATGTGTATGCATGTATACCTATGAAAGATGACAGAAGCTAAGGAGGCCCCATTCTGCAGATCCCGGTCCTTCTCCAAACTCTTGCCACACTGATGGCACGTGAATGGCTCTAGCGAGAATTATCATATACAAACTAAAGGATTCCTTTGCTAGCTGTTCCAGAGCTGTTGGGACTAGATGAAGGCCGCAATATACAATATAATTAGCAGGCTCACTGTATTTTTTCAACTCCAAACATACAATTATTTATTATAATCTTTATGGGTGTTTATAAGACAAAACACAAACAAAGAAATGAACATTCATTTGTTTAAATTTCAGGGTTTTGAAGGGGAAATACACAAGTTACCCCACAAGTTAGACTAGTTTACAAGAAGTGTAAGAATGTAGCAGTTGAAGTGCTGTCATACCAGTGGTTGTGTAGCCTAGAGTTGTTCGTTGTTAAAGAACTGAATTGGAAAGCAGCACAAAAGTTCACACAGTCCATGAGCTGTGGATATCAAAATACAATGAAATATGTGTGGTTTACATGCCACTTGGTAAATAAATATTTTGCTAGAACATACTGTACAGCTACTTTTGCTACTGTACAACTACAAAGGCTACATTCAGAACGTCCATCAAAATACGTTTTTTGTGCATATCCAATTGAAATCTGATCAGATTTAGCAAGTGTGAATGGCAAAAAAAAAAAAATCACATGAATTGTGATTTTCACAAATCTGTTTCAAGCGACATTCATATGAGGTTTCTGGAAATCCATTTCAGTCTGACCGCTCGACTGTAACAGTTGTGTACATCTCACAGGTTTTTCTTACAGCTCATGTTTCCAGAAGAATGGAGATTCCATCCTCCAAGTGGTCCAGCCAATCTAGAGTCGATTAGGGGATGCACAGGTAGACCTGTTTGCCTCTCAGCAGTCCTCCTACTGCCAGCTGTTCTATTCCCTGATCGAGGGGACTTTCAGCACGGATGCACTGGCACGCAGCTGGCCTTGGGGCCTTAGCAAGTATGCATTTTCTCCAGTGAGCCTGCTTGCACAGAAACTGCAAGGTCAAGGAGGATGAGAAGCAGGTCTTGATCAGGTGGTTGTGCCTTACTCGCCTCAGGGAAAATCACACAAACCAGGGGTATGCGGGCAAATTAATCGATGGCCCATGGCAGGTGGTTTCGGGGACGTTGTGCCCCCTAGATGATTTTTGGGGAATACTGTTGAATAAACTACAGCTGGACTTCACCAACTGGATCCCACCAGTGATCTATTAGACAGGGCCCCTATATGCAGAGGACAGTTCATCCTCCATAGTCTCCGAAATTTGAATGGGAATAACTCCACGACTAAACCGCCTAGAGGCGTCAGACTTGGGTCAAAGTAAGGTCTCAAGGGGCCCTCTCCAACGCACCCTGGCCAGAGCTTCTACTGCTGAGGTACCAATGGCACGTCCATAACCCAAGAGTATGGAGCCACAACTTGGCTTGGCTTTGGAGTTATACCCAGTCAAAACCCCATCTTTGACTGGGCATAACTCCAAAGCCAAGCCAAGTATCTTGGAAAGCAAGCTGAGTTGGAGCTCCAAACTTCAGACATGGGGACGTACCCATGGGGCTCGCATCACCCCAGAGTAAGAGCTTGTTTCCTTAGATACAACCTGTGATTTATTCGACAGGGACCCTTGTAAGCAGTCCATGGACAGTTATTTTTTAGGCTTATGCTGCATAATTAATAGCTGTAATGTACATCATTGTGTTGTATATCATTGTGTTGTATTGTGTCCCCAGTGTGGTGTACTGTAGGTTTTACCACATAAAACCACTTTAATTATGAAATATGACCCATTAATGGATCATCCACAGACAGCCTACAGGACCTCTGTCGGATAAGTTACAGGCGGTACTACTTCACCATATGTGATGAAGCTTCATAAAATCGAACGGAAAGTTTTTCGAAAATTAATCTGCTCCAAAAAACAGTCCACAACAGCATTCCACCTGTGATCTATTCAACAGGGCACCTGTAAGCATTTCGTGGACAGTTACATTTTAGGCTAATGATGCATAATTAATGCATCATTAGCTGTAATGTACATCATTGTGTTGTATTGTGCCCCCTGTGTGGTGTATAGTAGGTTTTACCACTTTTACCACTGAACTGATATGCAGAAGGTTGCTGGTTTTATCCCAGCAGTCGACACAACCAGTATGTCCTTGAGCAAAATACTTTACTCCATGTTGCTCCAGGGTGGATTGTCCCTGTAATAAGTGCACTTTAAGTCGCTTTGGGTAAAAGCGTCTGCCAAATGCATAAATGTAAGAAATGCTTGAAACTGTTCCATATTCACGATTGTGGGGGTGGAGCTATGACATCACAGCTGCTGAGAAAATAAATAAATCAGATGAACTGGATGCTTCTTCAAATAACTTTAGTCAGCCACACGGAAACTAGTGATCACATCTGACATTCACTCAATGGTAAGTGATGGAGATGTAAGAGCTTGTTCAGCAGTTTTAAACTCTGGAATACTATCAGATTGTTAATGAGCATGTCATTTAACTGGTTGTAAATTGATATTTTCTGTCATGTCACACAACTTCAGAAACAGAAAGAACTGCCTTTTCTTGTTGTGTTGTCTTTCATATACATAAAGAACTTATACTGTATGATCAGTTTTATATTAAGACAGGCTCTCCAGGAGAGATAATATTTTTTCTCTCAATGGGACAGAAATGAATATCAAGTACTTTGATTTTGATATAAACAGTGGTTACTAGTTTAACTTGTAGTAAATTATAATTAGCAGGATCACTATTATTTCAACTCCAAACATAAAATGATCCATTTTTTTTTTAGGGGTGGCTTACTGGCTTTATGAGTGTTCGTATGACATAAAACATGAACAAGGATATAAACATGAATTTAAGCTTTCTGAAAGAGAAATACACAAGTTACCCCATAAGTTAGACCAGTTGACATGACTGAAACTGAAACTAATCGGTCATGATTGATGCATCACTTTAACAACTAACAACTCCAGGCTACGCAACCACAGGTATGACAGCACTTCAGCAGCTGAATTGTTATCATTCTTGTAAACTGGTTTAACTAGTAGGGTAACTTGTGTATTTCCCCTTCAGAAACCTGAAATTTAAGTAAGTTTATGGTCATGTTCTTGTTCATGTTTTATGTCATACAAACACCTATAAAACCAACAAAATAAGATAATCTTATGTTTGGAGTTCAAAAAATACAACTCCAAACATAATTGGAACTTAATTGAAAAGCAGCACACAAGAGTTCACACAGTCCCAGACACTTTTCTTAACTATTGCTGCATGAGCCATATATGTCAAAAGCAGCAGATTTTGTGAAATATGTGTGATTTACATGCCACTTGGGAAATAAATATTTTGTCAGAATATACTGTACATCTACTTTTGAAGGGCCTTCAGTTGAGAAATACTTAAAATATTTAAGTTCACCTTACTATTGTCAAAATCCCTCTATTCAGCCGTGTAGATGATATATTGTCATTACTTATCTTTTCAGTCATGGCATCCTCCAGTGGTCCAGCACTAAATGAGGAGCTCCTGTGCTCCATCTGTCTGGAAGTGTTCACTGATCCAGTCACCACTCCATGTGGACACAACTTCTGCAGATCCTGCCTGAGCAAGTGCTGGACGGACACACAGACCTGCTTCTGTCCACTCTGTAAAGACACATTCAGCAGAAGACCTGATCTCAAGATTAATACAACACTCAGAGAGGTTGTGCAACACTTTAAGGAGAAGCTCAATCTAGGAGAATCTGAGGTGTTCTGTGACGCCTGTGGTGAAAGAAAGCAGAAAGCTGTGAAGACCTGCCTTACGTGTCAAAGCTCTTACTGTGACTCTCATCTGGAGCCTCATCTCAGTGTCCCACGTCTAAAGAAACACAAACTCATCAATGCTGTGGAAAATCTAGAGGATTACATATGCCAGAAACACGAGAGACCTCTGGAGCTGTTCTGCAGAGATGATCAGACGTGTGTGTGTCTGTTCTGCACTGAAGGAGAACACAGGACTCACAACACTGTTCCTATAGAGGAGGAGAGTCGAGAGAAGAAGGTAAAGAAATACAAACACCCTGTGAAATGAAGTTTTTCTGTATGTTGACACACTCAAAGCTAATAGCCTTTCATTTTATCTGATTTTGTCAATGTTTCAGAATACAACATGTTGCTATCAAAACTATCAGACATTGACTAAAATATACAAAATAACGTTTTATTAACAAAGTTCGGGAGTAACATGTATATAGAACCTGTTCTATTGAAGGGCAGACCTGTTAAAAGACATTAACCGCTGCCTCCACATTATGTTTTTTGCCTCGAAATTGAATTATGACAGGCTTCCCCGCCGCCCTAGTAGGCAGTCTTCTTGGGCAGTTGCGCTATAAACTGCTCCAGTACCACCTGGTCAACGATGTGGTCCACGCCCTCTCTGTCGACCACCAGCCATCGGCGCCACGTGCCCTGGAGCTGTTGAGCCATCACAAAAGGCCGGCCGCTCTCCCCCAGATCCAGCGACCTAAATCGCTGCCGGGTGTGAGGCCGATTCGCTGGAGGATGGCTTTCTTTAGGTCTTGGTAGACCAGGACGTTCTGGACCAGAAGTTGCTTGGCCGCTATCTGCGCCTCCCCGGTCAGTAGGGGAATTAAACGGTAGATTATTATTCTCACTGGTCTGCCAAAGGCGGCTTACCCATCTGATCACTGTGAATACTGAACTCCTGTCAGATGCTGTTAGAGCTTTCCCGGCAAAAAACGCCAAATCTAACTGATCAACTGCTGATGGTGCCAACCCGTCCAATCGCCATGAGTATTGAACTCTCGTCAGATGCTGTTGAGAGCCCTCCAAGTCGAAATGGCCTGATTTCAACTGTTGGCGGGGATTACCTGTCCGATTGGCGTGAGAATTGAACTCCCGTTGGACACTACGAGAGCACTCCCAGTCGAAAATAGCCAAACTTTTCCCTCCTTACTGCCATTGGGGGCTTACCCGTACGATCACTGCGAATATTGAACTCCCGTTGGATGACGTGAAAGCCCTTTCAAGCAAATGGCTAAATTCTATCCTCATTTGCCGTGAGAGCCGAAAAAATGTATTCTCAGCCTGTTTTCCTGGCTGGGGCTTTCCCATCCGATCTCCATGAGTATTGAACTCCTGTCAGATGCTGTGAGAGCCTCCTGGTCGAGCCGCTAATCTCCATCTCCATTCGGCATCCATCAGGGCTAAACTGTAGTATTGAACTCCCATCGGAAGCTGCGAGAACCGTTCTGGTCCAGAAATCAACCCCCTCCCTGCTAACGCAACACCAACAGCCTTGTACTTAGCAAATTTTGGGGGGGATTAGTACGGTTTCTCGGCTGATGTTCTTTGTTCATTTTGCCTCTTTTTGAGTACTCTGGGTTTGGGCCAAATTTTTTATTTTGGAGCCCTCCCCTCGGACAGCACACCGAATACACATTTGTTTTATTCTATCTGATTGTTTGCAAGTGTCAGACTTTGTCTAAAATGTGTTTTTCTCTGTATGTAGAATCAGCTGGTTCAGACACAGACAGACGTTCATCAGATGATCCAGGACAGAATGAAGAATATTCTACAGATCCAACACTCAGTAGAGCTGAGAAAAGTGAGAGGAAGTTAAAATAATGCAAAATGAATAAAGATCTGCTTAATAGAGGGTGCTGAATGAAATAGATTTTAAAAAAATTAAATGTAATGAGGCCAGTAGATGAAGAGTTTCTTGCTAATTGATCTCATAGAGAAACACAGAGGAAGAGAAATCCTCCAGTGTTGAGCTCTTCACTGATCTGATCCGCTCCATTGAGAGATGTCAGTCTGAGCAGCTGAAGATGATGGAGGAACAGCAGAAAGCAGCAGAGAAACAGGCTGAAGTTCTCATTAAAGAGCTGGAGCAGGAAATCACTGAGCTGAAGAGGAGAAACACTGAGCTGGAGCAGCTCTCACACACTGACGATCATCTCAAACTCCTACAGGTCTGTCAACATCTGTCTCATCAGTGAGAATTATACATTATAAAACTCTCTCAATGCTGACAGATTTTTCCTCTCTTCTGCTGTAGATTTACCCATCCATTTGCAGTCCTATAAGCACCAAGAAATGGACTGAAATCAATATTGACGCTAGAATGAATGTGCACACACTCAATAAAGCTCTAATTCAACTGAAGGGGACATTAGATGGCAAACTCAGGCGAACTGGTAAGTGTCCTGTTTTTACATTACAGTTAAAATACACAGAAATAAACACTATACATTTACAAATATCAGTGTTTTGAGAGTTTAACTATACAAATTAAACCTTTTTAGCATGAAATTGCTAGCTTTCTGTTGTAAGTGTATTACCATAAACACACTTTTTACTAACACACAACAACAACACACTTAAAGGGATAGTTCACCCAAAAATGAAAATTAGCCCATACTTTACTCACCCTCAAGTCATCCTAGGTGTATATGACATTCTTCTTTCAGACGAATACAATCAGAGTTATATTACAAAAGTCCAGGCTAATCCAAGCATTAGAATTTGATTCATAGGTTGCCTGTTTTTGAAGTCCATAAAAAGTGCATCTGCCCGTCATATAACTGCTCCACGCGACTCTGGGGTGTTAGTAAAGGCCTTCTGAAGCAAATCGATGCGTTTGTGTAAGAAAAATATCCATATTTAAAACTTTATCAAGTAAACTTTCGACCGGCCGCCTGGAGCAGTTATATGACGGGCAGATGCACTTTTCATGGACTTCAAAAACAGAGCAACTATGAATCAAATTCTAATGCTTGGATTAGCCTGGACTTTTGTAATATAACTCTGATTGTATTTGTCTGAAAGAAGAATGTCATATACACCTAGGATGACTTGAGGGTGAGGAAATCATGGGGTCATTTTCAGTTTTGGGTGAACTATCCCTTTAAGGCTCTTTTACAGTTGAAGTGATGAGCAAAATCAACAAACAAACAAACCAACCCAAACTATACAATACAAAACTGACTTTCCTACCAAACAAGGAGAAATAAAATACTATACATTTCTTTGCTAACTAAATGAAAAAATGTGTTGCATATTCCACCCACCTCCTACAGCTTCCCAAAACGTTGATTATATATTTGCAATATAAAAAAATACAAAAATGCACACATGAACACAGTTAACAAATAGTTAGAATCAATCAAAAAGTAAAAAATAAAATAAAAGAATAATATTTCCCTCATTGTTATTCTTGTATCAGTCTTCTAATTACTCCTATCATATCTCTTGAGCCACACCGATCATGATTAACCACACTTGATCAATCGTGTAAAAGGTGGAGAGACAGTAAAGAGAGAAAAACAAATACAAAGGACAACCACAGCAAGAACACTTCAAAAAAATTATGTAATTAGTTCTCTTTTATTCATAATTATTTCCTGTTATTTATGTCCACAGTTTTAAAGACGCTTCGGCAGTATGGAGGTAATGTGTGGATGTGCTTCACTGCTTTACGTTTACACTGTGTCAGCCATAATTATACTCTGTATTATATATTATACATGAAAATCTTTATATTTTACATATTCATATTCTCTGATCTTTCTCAGTGACTGTGTTTCCTGATGAAGATACAGTTAATCCAAATCTTTCCCTGCCTGACTATAGACAAGGAATAGAATATAGTCACGTTAGGAGTAACCGCCCAGACATTCCAAAGAGATTTGACAAATGCCCGTATGTCCTGGGAGAAGAGGGATACAACTCAGGCAGATTTTACTATGAGATGAAAGTGTATGGATGTGTGGAGTGGGATTTCGGAGTGGCCAGAGAATCCATTAACAGGAAGGGACAGATCACACTGAGTCCAGAGAATGGATTCTGGACTATGATTCACAGGGAAAATGCACATGTTGCCTGTGACAATCCCAAAATCTCTTTTTATCTTAGCGTAAAGCCAGAGGTAATAGGTGTGTTTGTGGATTATGAGGAGGGTCTGGTCTCTTTTTATGACGTGGTCTCCTGCTCTCATATCTACTCTTTCACTGGTCAGACTTTCAGAGGAAAACTCTTTCCAATCTTTGGCCACAATGATAAAGATAAAAACTCAGGCCCAATGTACATCTATGATATAGGTAGCTATGTATATGAATGGCCAACCCAATATAATATACATCAACTTGAAAAATAATAATTTTGTGACTAAGAATCTGAGAACATTAAATATATGTGCTATATTAAATATATAGTGTCTTAGAAATTAGAACACAAAAATCATTTTTCGTTTCTTTGTCATGTAGCTTTGTAAATTAAGAATAATTACAGATGGTAAAAATGCTCCATTAATGAATTTCTGCATGCCTCTGGAAATGTTAAAATAGTCAAAGTGAAATTACATGCAATAATATTGCAGAATAATCTACAGTACAGGGATCTAATCAGAAAAGAGAAATGTGTATAACCCTCTTTGAACATTATTGTTAAGAGTTCTTTTGATTGTTTGATTTATTGGATATGCATTCATTATTTTTATTTGAAATAATTTTGATGAATTATGTGTTGCATATACTCCTTTTTATGGCATACAAAATGTGACTGGATTGATCATATGAACGTTTACTTCTTGGTTTTTGATAATCCAGCTTGGGCATTTCCGGTTTAGCTGTCATTCTGTACTCTTTGTACAAAACCATCAATGCTTGACTTTTTAATGTTGTATTTATATTTGAATGCAGTTATCACATAAAAGGAATAAAATAAATATAACCATTATATATTTGTGGCACTATGTTTTTTTATATTCTTTTTTTATTTTATATTCATTATATATTTGTGGCATTGTAGTTTTCTTTAAATCTTGATTAAATCCAAATGATCGCACATATAACATAGCCTATCATATATTCTAGCGTTGCTAACTTAACATTTCAGCCATTCATCATCAAACTAAAATGCAGTCAACCAAACACAGAAGTTACACTGCTCAATTAATGGTCCCAAACAAACACATTTCCACGCATGTGAAGGATGCTGTTATACGTGTAGCGTGGATACTGGAACACAAGTGAAATACAAAGCCTTGTTTAATGAATAATAGTTGAGCAACCAACCGTTACATGGTAAATATAGAAACATATTTGGATTTTGCCGAATGAGAGACGTGAGCCTAATGCCGTACTGTGTCACTTTAAATAAATTAATTTTGGCTTGATGTTTGTATGCTGTTTAGCCTATAATAAATGCCACTATAGCCTAATTTGTGTTTTATTTTATAGTTGAAGATATAATTTAGATCTTATTTTTCATTCTTGTTCTGTTCTGAATACGAGTGAGGGGGAAATGGCCTATGCTATAGTGTTTATAATGTTTGAAAATGTTTCGTTTTATTTACCGGTAAATTAATATGCATATACATTAATGTAATTGTTTGCAATTACGAGGCTAACTGGTATTTTTCATGAGATTACTTTCTCTTCTTAGCCCGGTTACATTTCTCCACGTCATTAACTCTAGGGAAAAAAAAACTGATTTTTTGGGGGCGTGATACTTAAATGACGATTGTTTTCACCAAATTTATTAACGTACGATTATTCGTACGATGGGTTTGGCGGCATACAAATGTTTCATGGATCGCAATTGAACCCTGTCGTAAGATGATTTCTATGCTCGGACCTGCGCTCGTTTCTACATTAAATTGATAAATGAGGACAAGTGCATTTTTCCAGCACTTCAAATGTTATTTTTTAATGTGATGACCCAAAACATTATTTGTTCATCCTCCTGAGATAGTCCCTATTTGTAAAACCGAACGTTTCAAGATGATTCACACATTTTGCCTTTGCATAAATATTAAACATAAAATCACTAGGTTTAAAAATAAATGTTGTCAAGGTAAAGTATGAAGTACTCACAAATTTGATGCTGTTAATGCTTCCTCAGGACATTGAAGATACCAAATGACATTTGACCGTAAGTTTTCCAGCAGGCTTTTATTCTTAAGAATGTACCCTGCATATGTACGGTATAATGATGAATTGATAATGGTCAATCTTTAAATAGTAATTCACTTATATTAAAGCAGTTTTCACTTTCTCCCACAACATTTTGTATTCTAGGGTTGATTGTAGATTAAAAACTATTTTGGAAACTTTTTACCATGCCGTCATCATTTACTTTTGCTTTTCACAAATTGTTCATGAGCATCTCCTCACATAAGAACAGTCAGACAGGATATGAATAAAACATATGGGATCTTGAATGTGGGAATGAAAGTTCAGTGTAGATGACTCTTCAATATAGTGGATATTCTTCAAGAGAAGCGAGAGCATTAGAAGCTTCACAATGACAGTGTTTTTGCCTTTGGTTTGAGCTCAATATCAGTGAATGCGTGCACCTGAGTGAGCTGACGGCAGTCCATCGATGCCAGGACCTTCTGAGAGCCGGAGACGGTGGGAACAAACTTCTCCATCAGTGTAACCGTCGCAAGCTTCTCCACATCACTGACACACAGAAAGACAATATCAACTCTCTGGAAGCTGTTCACTCTTTAAATATCATATTTAATGCAGTACAATCTATGTTTCTGAACCAATCTAAAGTGCATGAACACGTCACAGCTGAAATTAAACTGCTGTTAAACACTGAAAGTCTTACCCATACAGGATCTTTCTGACGCTCTGCATTCCCAATCCCTCTATACGGAACAAAACGTTCTTCAACACTTGTGACAGCGGGTTCAGGAACGGGATCTTGACTGTCAACTCTTTCCCCAGCACAGCGTCCTCTAGAGGCTGAAACAGCACAAACACAATCAATGATGGAGAGTTTCTTTATGATGAACTGAATCCAAATACGACGCCTTTAGATGTTTCACCAGGTTGAGCATCAGCACTAAACGCAATGGATTCTCACACGTGACATAACCCAACACACCGTGACAGATCGAATGTGCAAAATAGAGAATCAGATTTAAAGAGAATAAACTGAGTCTGTTCCTCTTATAGTCTGGACTGTGTGGGGGAAACCGGAGCACCCGGAGGAAACACACGCTGACACGAGGAGATGTTTCGTGTTTCTTGAGCACCAAATCAGTTCTGAAGGATCTTGAGACACTAGAGAGTATGTAAGACTGGAAGCTTAAGCTGCTCTTTTAAACCAATAATCAGAACAAAAGGCAGATGGAGGACGACGTGTTTAATTCAGATATATAATATAATATCAGATATTCAATATAACTAATTTGTCCGCATTAGAATCGTTGTGGTTCATATAAAGTGCTGTGCAAAAGTCTTAGACACAGTATAGGCCAGTTCTTTATATCTTTTGCTGTAGTGTGTCAGTAGGAAATATCAGTTTACATTTCCAAACATTTCTTTTGCCATTAATTATAATAATCCAGTGAGATTTGTGTCTGACAACAGACGGTATGATCTGATCTCACCATCATCGAGTGTTTCTGTGATTACATGAAGAAACTGAGACAGACTAAATCCAGAAGAACTGCGACAAAGTCTCCAAGACGCTTGAAGAAACCGACCTGCCACCGGCTGACTGCTCCTTCCATCAGTTTGATCTTGTCCTCTAATTTCCAAAGTCATGAGGAAACCTTGGGGAACATCGTCTTGTTACTTCTCTCCAGGTTTGTGTGAGTTGGCTACTTGTTACAGAAACTGTAAACTTTAGAGCGCAGGCAGTTCCAGCAGCGGCATCTCTAAATCCTTTACAACATCTATATCCTGCTGGATTCTCTTGTGTCCTTTTGCAGGCATGAGCTGAACACACCCATCACTTTCTGTCTGTTAGGACCCAAGATTGTCTTTCCCCTGTATTTCAGCTGAATACACAGACGCTGGAATAATCGTAACTCTTGCACCTGTATCTAGTTTAAAGGTGATCCGTTCTTTATTCACCAGTATTTTCTCTTGTCACATTTTCTCTTGGTTTAAGGTCTGGATCGCTCCCAAGAAAGCTGACTCACATGAGCTGTTGACTATTGCTTCTGGTCTTTGAGCTGACCGGCATAATATCCTTTCTGTCAGCATCTTCAGCTTTCTGGTTCTCTGTCTGGACACGTTTTCCACGAGTGCGGAGGACTTTTCCCACATCTCTTACAGGATTCCCTGTGTTTTATTTTCTGAGCTGTATTATAAGTGCTGTGCGCTCTCTGATCTGTCCTCTCTGCGATGCCATTTTTGCTTTAGACAAACTCTTTGTCATGACTCCATCGACGTTCACTTCTTTCACTTCAGACTTATCTCTTATTGAATTTTCCCCCAGGCAGTCCAGAGCACAAGGGCTCGTTTAATCCATGTCTAAAATGTATTTTAAAGCCACGTCATTAAAATCAACCCGGTGACATAGTTCAATGAAGTCCTGGACATAATCCTCCAGGAGACGATTCCCCTGGCGTAAACACAGGATCAACAAACATGACATCAACAAGAACATAAACCTGGACTTGATTTAACACTCACCAAACAGCGGGTTACACAAACAATACTAGACAAAGACACATGGCAAACATGAGGGATTAAATACACAGAGACTAATGACTAACAAGACACACCTGTGAACAATCAAGACAATGAACCTATGACAGAACTGAACTGAGAACCCACATGACTAAATCTACCAATACCAATACCTTCTTTCTTTGCAGATAGTCAAAACTGTTTCTGACACCATGTAACAGAAGGTTAAATCTTAAAAACTCTGAGGTGAGGCATCAGGACAAGCACACTGCTCAGTTACTAAAACATCCATTTATTGTTATTCTCTCCATATACACGTCTTTCTGAACTAGAGCGCCCTCTTTTGTCACAATGGGTTCCTCTACAGTTTCTACACGTCCCACAACGTCCCAAACCATCTAGAATGAAGAAAGATATAAACCCTATATATATTGTAAGTGTGTATATATATTTGACAAACTATGTCAAAAAAACAAAAAGATATACGCTTCATGAATGTCGAGACACTCGTACAGTTCCTGAAACTGAAAACCTTTTATATTCCCGGGGCTGGTTATATGAAATAATTTATGTATTTTTGATAATGTGATGGTCACATAAACTTTTTCTTGGAAACGTTTTACCGTGCCTTCATCAAGCTTTTGTGTAAAATTCTGCAAAAGTGTGAATATATGTTTTACTTGTATGCTTTTAGGACAGGCTACATAAAATGCTTGTTATGAAATTATCCTTAACAGCATTTATGTGCTACACCTGCCCTTTTCAAAATGTACCAAATTAAGTACTAAAATACACTCACCTAAAGGATTATTAGGAACACCTGTTCAGTTTCTCATTAATGCAAGTATCTACTCAACCAATCACATGGCAGTTGCTTCAATGCATTTAGGGGTGTGGTCCTGGTCAAGATAATCTCCTGAACTCCACACTGAATGTCAGAATGGGAAAGAAAGGTGATTTAAGCAATTTTGGTTGTTGGTGCCAGACGGGCCGGTCTGAGTATTTCACAATCTGCTCAGTTACTGAGATTTTTACGCACAACCATTTCTAGGGTTTACAAAGAATGGTGTGAAAAGGGAAAAACATCCAGTATGCGACAGTCCTGTGGGAGAAAATGCCTTGTTGATGCTAGAGGTCAGAGGAGAAGAAGAGCAACTTTGACTGAAATAACCACTCGTTACAGCAAAGCATTTGTGAAGCCACAACACGCACAACCTTGAGGCGGATGGGCTACAACAGCAGAAGACCCCACCGGGTACCACTCATCTACACTACAAATAGGAAAAAGAGGCTACAATTTGCACAAGCTCACCAAAATTGGACAGTTGAAGACTGGAAAAATGTTGCCTGGTCTGATGAGTCTGGATTTCTGTTGAGACATTCAGATGGTAGAGTCAGAATTTGGCGTAAACAGAATGAGAACATGGATCCATCATGCCTTGTTACCACTGTGCAGGCTGGTGGTGGTGGTGTAATGGTGTGGGGGATGTTTTCTTGGCACACTTTAGGCCCCTTAGTGCCAATTTGGGCATCGTTTAAATGCCACGGCCTACCTGAGCATTGTTTCTGACCATGTCTATCCCTTTATGACCACCATGTCCCCATCCTCTGATGGCTACTTCAAGCAAGATAATGCACCGTCACAAAGCTTGAATCATTTCAAATTGGTTTCTTGAACATGACAATGAGTTCACTGTACTAAAAGGGCCGCCACAGTTACCAGATCTCAACCCAATAGAGCATTATTGGGATGTGGTGGAACGGGAGCTTCGTCTCCTGGATGTGCATCCCACAAATCTCCATCAACTGCAAGATGCTATCCTATCAATATGGGCCAACATTTCTAAAGAATGCTTTCAGTACCTTGTTGAATCTATGCCACGTAGAATTAAGGGAGTTCTGAAGTCAAAAGGGTGTGAAAGTATTAGTATGGTGTTCCTAACAATCATTTAGGTGAGTGTAATTTTTACATTAAAACTGATAACTTGATATTTGCCAATAATCAAGGCACTAAACATAACATGCATTAGAAAGTACTCAGCAGGGACGCATTAGGATCTAATCAATATTCATGAAGGGGCGGAGCTACTGAGTGACATCACTGCAGGTGAGTGAAAGACTTCAGTGAAGGTGAAACTATAACAGATCAACTGAAGCTTCTTCAGACACACACGTCTTTATTCACACACACTGAAACTAGTGATCACCACTGATATTCACTCAGGTAAGTGATGGATATGTAAGAGCTTTTAGAGGTTTTACACTCTAAAATAGAATCAGTAAAGTTTGATATCTTAAAAACTACAGTTACAATTATCAATACATTAAATTACATGTAGTGTTTAGATGTATTTATCTGTGGTGTGAAATATTTTCTGGGGTTACTGCATAAAAAATAACAATTTCACCCTATTTTGTGTTGTCTTTATTTAGAAAGAACTTTGCGTTATGATAATGTTGTTGTAAAGACTTCTTACATACTCGAGACACACATTCACATCTAGTTTTTCTTTTAGCACAGATATGACAATCAAGTACTTTGACTCAAACTTTTTGACTTTGACTCAGCGTTTATTAGTTTGTCTTTTTATATCTGGGCTCAGTGAAATATTTAAACTCCAAACATAAAAATATATATTTTTTTGTTTTGCTACCTTTACCAGTTTATGAGACTAAACATGAGCACAAATATGAATGACATGACTCAGTTTTTTTGAAAAGGTAAAATACAATTGAAATAAACTTGACACAAGTTAAACTAGTTTAGATTGAATAGGGCACAGCATGGCTAAAGGCACACCTTAAGAAAAATGTGCTTTCACGACTCCCATAGTGTATGACTGCAGAACAAATATGTGTTTGTATTGAACATTGATGGAGCAACAGATTTTGTGTGAAAATAAATCCTAAAAGTGGTTTTGTTTACAAATCTTATAAATATATGAGGTGGTGAGAGGGACCTTTTACCCCACAGACACGGAAACCAGCACAGGGCAAAAGACACAAAGTATTTACACAAATACTTTAGCTGTGTTTTAATAATGTCCAAGTTAATACACACTCAAAACAATCACTTTAGCAAAGTTTGCACTATTTTTGGTTTATTTTGATAAATAAAATATTTTTTTGTTCAATAAATATACTGTCATTAAAATATTCATTTTAAAAATACAGAATTATTTTAAAAAAAGTAAAGATTGCATTAAATAGACGAAAGCATTAAATGTGACCCCATAAATCCCATAATAATTATATAAAGCTTAACAGTAGTAACAAATGCCATACTTTTACACAATCTTCTGTTAAAACTGTTACTTTAATTACCTTAAACAAAATACCTTTTTCTCAAAATATAGACATTCATTTTATCGATTCTACATAAATCTTCAACATTTTAAAATACATAAAATATTAGTTGATGTTAATGCAGAATCAGCTTTGTGTTGCTGTCAGCGATCACGTAAAGGATCAACCACGTTTTATGCCATCTAGTAGTTTAAAAGAGAATGAAGTCAAATGCGCCTTTAACTCTGGTGTGCCTTTAACGCTGTTGTATCCTACTAGGAATTTACTCTCCACACCTGTGGTGGTAGTTGTTGAATAACTGTAGTCAGCCAAACTCATATCAGCCAGCAATATTTTAGTGCACCTTATAAGTATTATCCACACACATTGTTCAATTATGTACTGTAGATTATATTTTGTCATTACTTATCTTTTCAGTCATGGCGTCCTCCAGTGATCCAGCCCTAAATGAGGAGCTCAGGTGCTCCATCTGTCTGGTCACTGATCCAGTCACCACTCCATGTGGACACAACTTCTGCAGAACCTGCCTGAGCAAGTGCTGGACGGACACACAGACCTGCTTCTGTCCACTCTGTAAAGAAACATTCAGCAGAAGACCTGATCTCAAGATTAATACAACACTCAGAGAGGTTGCGCAACACTTTAAGAAGCCAAATCAAGAACCTGGGGTGTTCTGTGACATATGTGATGAAAGAAAGCAGAAAGCTGTGAAGTCCTGCCTGATGTGTCAAAGCTCTTACTGTGAGACTCATCTGGAGCCTCATCTCAGAGTCCCACGTCTAAAGAAACACAAACTCATCAGTGCTGTGGAAAATCTGGAGGATTACATATGCCAGAAACACGAGAGACCTCTGGAGCTGTTCTGCAGAGATGATCAGACGTGTGTGTGTCTGTCCTGCACTGAAGGAGAACACAGGACTCACAACACTGTTCCTATAGAGGAGGAGAGTCGAGAGAAGAAGGTAAAGAGTTACAGACAAAACATCTCATGAAATGCTTCCCATGTATTGACGTTGGTGTAGGTCATATTGATGTGCTTGTCACTTTTTTATATATATAAATCAGCTAAAAGTTAATTGTCAATTTTTAAGAATGCAACATTTGTTCTTTAAAGCTGACAGACAAAGATGGACTAAAAGAATTTGTCACGAGGTGACAATTCCAACTTTCAAGGTGGAACTAATGTTCGCCGCGATTGCCTCCCGCCGGACCAATAACAAGGGAACACCGGGCTAGTTCCGGGTTAGCGAAAAATCCCTGCGAATGGGGTGATCAGCGGAAATCGCCGGCAGCTGTGCACGTTGGGAGACGTTGCCATTAGGGTAGGATAAAAGGAGAGAGGATGCATCAAAGTGGGGCTGGTTTTGGGGGCTGTGAATCTCGGAGGAAGGGTGAGCTTTGGAGAAGAGGAAGTGGGGCTGGCAAAACGGGCATGGCATTGTGAGTTTGGGAGAAGAGCACGTCGACTCAACCAGAAGGAGGAAATCGTTGGACAATAAGATCGTTTGTGAGAGACAGTGAGTAGTCCAATCGGTCTCCATCCCCTCTCTCTTGTCTATGGGACTTTCTGACGTGAATGCCAGGTCAGACAATGGGCGACGGCCATTTATATATGTATTTCCTACTGAGTGTTGAATTGCAGTGATGAAGTGATGTGATGCACTGTGTTGTTGTGTGAAGTGTGAACTTAAACCCGCCGGACGTCCACTACTTACCTGAGTTTTCTGTCATGTTCTACGATGTAGGAAGAGGCTAACACTGATGTACTCCACAGATATTTGAGTGTACTATCTGACAGCCCATTGTGAAGAGGGACACATAGGTGAATGCTTAACCGACTGCTTTGCAGTAAAACCCTTCAGCCGTAAGCTCTCTGTCTGTCATTGTTGAGGAAGAGGATAACGTGCCTGTGTACTCACCTGTCTGCTTTGCAGTGAACTTTTCCCGTTGCAAGCTCTGTGTCTGCCAGTTCTTCAAGAGAAATTTGTACCCGAATACTCACCTTACTGCTTTGCAGTGAAGCCCTCCAGCCTGAACTTCTCCTGTTGTAAGCTCTGTGTCTGCCAGTCCTTCAAGAGGAATTCATACCTGAACACTCATCTAACTGCTTTGCAACGAAGCCCTCCAGCCGTAAGTTCTCTGTCTGTCATTTCTGAGGAAGAGGATTACGTACCTGTGTATTCACCTGTCTGCTTTGCAGTGAACTTTTCCCGTTGCAAGCTCTGTGTCTGCCAGTTCTTCAAGAGGAATTCATACCCGAATATTCACCTGACTGCTTTGCAGTGAAGCCCTCCAGCCGTAAGTTCTCTATCTGTCATTCCTGAGGAAGAGGATTACTTACCTGTGTATTCACCGGTCTGCTCTGCAGTGAACTCTCCCCGTTGCAAGCTCTGTGTCTGCCAGTACTTCAAGAGGAATTCATACCTGAATACTCACCTGACTGCTTTGCAGTGAAGCCCTCCGGCCAAGAAGAGGAGTACGTACCCGAAATCCGTACCCTAACTGTTCCATCACAGTCCCTCTGGTCGTAAGCCCCGACTCATCTCTCCGATTGGAAGGCAGCGAAGCCACTCACCCGAGCACTGCCCTACATTGCACCCTGTGGGCCTCTGGCGGGTCCGCAGGACGGAACGACCCTGCCTAGAAGACTCACCATTTTAGATCCCCCTTTCCATTTTTATAGTTAATAAAATATTGTGTTACTTGAAGCCTTGTCTGTTGTCCTTGCCGGGTCTCTGTCCGACTCCCCAAGGGTGGTACAGGTCTTGGGGGTGGTTGCAGCCTTATTGGCCTACCCCGTGACATAATTTGGCATCAGTCGGCAGGGTTCCACCTTGGGTTGAGTAGACAGAGGCGGAGCAATGGCAGACGAAGATGTACCGGTGGGTCACCCACATGTTGTGCCCATCTTTATGGGAGCCCCATGGGCCCAAAAGTATGGAGGACCAGGTTCAGAACTCAGCTTGTCGGCGTGGAAAACTCAAGTGGAGTACTTGGCGGGCCTCCAAGGGTTAAACGCTACACAGAAGACCCAGTTCATTTTAAATTCACTCGTAGGTGACGCCAGGAGAGAAGTACAAGCGGCGCCGGAAGCAACCCGAGCCACAGCCCAAGCTTTCCTTGACTTTCTAACGGGGCAGTACGGTGACGCAACTCCTGCAGCTGTCCTCCGGAATCAATTCTTTAGTTGCAAGCAGGGACCTCGGCAGTCCATACGTGCCTTTGCTTTGCAACTGCGAGAACAATTGTTTCGGCTGAAGAAGAGGCAGGATCATGGGCTTGGAGAAGGAGAGGCCCTCCTAAAGGACCAGTTTCTTCTGGGGTTGCGAGATGGCCCAATACGTCAGAGCCTCCGAATACAACTTCGTCGCAATCCTACTCTGACGTTTGACGAGCTACGCCAGGAAGCTCTGGCCCTTGAACAGGATCATGCAGATACCTCAGATCTTTCCCACTGTATGGTCACCAATGCTGCCAGTAGTCTCCCGCCTCCTGCTCCGCCCGACTGGGAACAGGCCTTACGAGAAGAGTTGAGAAGAGATGTCCGTGACCAGATGACAGAGCTGTCTAAAACTTTCCTAGAAGAATTACGCCGAGAACATTGCCGACCATTGCCACCGGCACAAGAGCGAGCATACTCCGAAGGTAGTCGATCTCCAGAGCGACGTCCACCCCGGTCATAGTTAATGGGCTCCGTTTCCCCGGGCTCCGTTTCCAATGGGACGAACAAGGACGTCCCATTTGCAATGGCTGTGGCAAACCAGGCCATTACGTCCAGCAATGCAGGGCACGCCGGGGATCGCAGGTTTTTTTTTAGAGTGTCCGGCCACTGTGGGTCAAGTGGTCGGGACCCCCCTAATCGACCCATCTCCATCGGCAGCCAGGAATTGTCTAGTCGGGCGCTGCCCCCTTGTGGTGGTTCAAGTTAATGGGACCGAAGTCCAATGCCTCCTGGATACCGGTTCCCAGGTCACGCTGTTTTCCGAAAGCCTGTCTCGGGAGTTATTCGGGGTCCAGGGCCATTCGGCCGCAGATGCCCCTTGGTTAACCCTGCGTGGGGCAAACGGTTTGGACATTCCGTATGTGGGCTATCTGGTCACAGACCTGGAGGTTCATGGGACCCTTGTGCCTCAAAAGGGAGTTGTGATCATACGGGATACATGTCTGGGAGCTCACCGTGCCCTACTGGGGATGAACGTCATCACGGACTGCTGGGAGGAGTTGTTTAAAGCGAGACCCACCCCTTCGGCTCCGAGGGAGGAAAAACGAGAATGGGATCGGATCGTGGCTGATTGTCGTCGAGTCCGTATGGCTGATGCCCAACGGAATCGAGAAAGTGTGGGGAGAGTGATGTGTCGCTACGTACTGTCAGTCCCGGCCCAGAGCGAGGCCATTATCTGGGCCCGCCTTCCTGCCCAGCTTCACGGGTCCCAGGAGTTGATCCTGGTGGAGCCTCACTCAGATTGCCAGGCTGTGGAAGTGGCCCGGGGATTGGCTTTTGTCCGCCGGGGTCGGGTGGCCGTAAGACTGAGAAATACGAATCCCTATGCAGTGGATCTGCATCGACACCAACGTCTGGCTCGGGTCACCATGGTAAGCCCCCAACAAGTTTACGAGGAGGGAGAGTTTCGGTTTTGCCAGGTGGGTCCAACGGTAGTGGAGGTGGCCTTGGCACAGACCGAATCCCCTGCAAGCAGAAAGGAGGAAGTGCTGCCAGCCCACCTTGTAGGAGGGTCCTTACGAGGTGACGGGTTGGAAGAAGGGCAGGCGAAGCAACTCCGGGACTTTCTGGTGAGGTGGAAGCATCTCTTCTCTGCACATGATGAGGATTATGGGCGGACAGACATCGTAAAACACCAGATCCCTACTGGGGATGCTCCTCCGAGCCGGGAACGCTGCCGTCCCGTACCCCCGACTCTGTATGCTGAGGTTCGTGCCCTCCTACGAGGGATGCTGGAGAAGGGTGTTATCCGAGAGAGCAGTAGCCCGTGGGCAGCACCGATCGTCCTCGTTCGGAAGAAGACCGGGGCATGGCGATTCTGCGTTGATTATCGGAAGCTGAAACATGTTACCAAACGAGACGCTCTCCCCCTGCCGCGGGTCGAGGACTCCCTGACCAGCCTCACTGGGGCTGCCTGGTATTCTACCTTAGACTTGGCTAGTGGATACTGGCAAGTTCAAGTGGAGGAAGGAGACCGGGAAAAGACTGCCTTCACCACCCCCTTTGGCCTCTTTGAGTGGGAGCGCATGCCGTTTGGTTTGTGTAACGCCCCCGCTACCTTCCAACGGCTTATGCAGCGCTGCTTGGGAAGCCAGCTTATGGACACCACGCTCGTCTACTTGGACGATGTTATTGTGTACTCTCCCGACTTTGAGTCTCACCTCCGACACCTGGAGCAAGTGTTCCAGTCCTTGGAACGGTACGGGTTAAAGCTGCAGCCCGAGAAGTGCCAGTTGCTCAGGAAAGAGGTAAAGTTCCTGGGCCATCGAGTCAGTGCGGCTGGGATTGCGGTGGACCCCGAAAAGGTGTCGGCCGTCCAGGAGTGGGCCGCACCGAGGACGGTGCGTCGGGTGAGGTCCTTCCTGGGATTTGTGGGATACTACTGGCGGTTTATCAAGGACTTTGCCAAGATCGCTAAACCTCTGAATCAGCTGCTTGGAGGCTCGGGGCGGACCCGGGGTCGTGGGTCCCCTACCATCTCGTGGGACCCCGCCTGTGAGTTGGCCTTTCAGAAGTTAAAGCAAGAGCTGCTCCAAGCCCCGATCTTGGCCTACGCTGATTTCTCCCTGCCCTTTACGCTCTACACGGACGTCAGTAATCTGGGATTGGGGGCCGTACTAGCCCAGAGGCAACAGGGGGAAGAGCGGGTCATCGCCTATGCAAGCAGGAGTCTGCATCCAGCTGAGCGTAACAACGTTAACTATAGCTCCTTCAAGCTTGAGCGCCTCGCTATGAAGTGGGCCGTCAGCGAGAAGTTCAAGGATTATCTGTGGGGAGCGAAGGTAGTCGTGGTTACGGATAACAACCCGCTGGTCCATCTCCAAACTGCAAAACTGGGAGTCGTCGAGCAGCGATGGGTGGCGCAGCTGGCCAACTATGACTATCATCTTCAGTATCGGCCAGGGAAGGAGCATACCAATGCCGACGTACTGTCTCGGCTCCCTGAGGGTAAACTCTTGAGATCTACTTTGCCTCGGGATGTAACATCGGAGGAAGGACTTATGGTGGGGATTGTAGAGGCCCCTGGGCTCCGAGGGGAAGGAATTCCCTTGAGTTGGGGTTGGGACCCCCAACAGTGGAGGGACCGACAGGCAGAGGACCCGGTTTTGGCCCAGATACGAGATTGCTGCGGCGAGGGACTTGGCCAGAAGGGGGAGCACGACACGGGCAGCCCAGAGGGCTGAAGCAGCTCCTGGGACAACGGGAGAGGCTCTTTCTCAAGGAGGGAGTCGTCTGTCGAATGTTACAAGACCCAGCACTGGGGGAGGAGGTATGTCAAATAGTGGTGCCTGAAGATCAATCCCAAGCTCTGCTCCAAGCTTATCACAACCACCTGGGACATCAAGGGCAGGAGAGGACATTGGTGCGGAGACACTTTTACTGGTTTTACTGCTTTGCAACGAAGCCCTCCAGCCGTAAGTTCTCTATCTGTCATTCCTGAGGAAGAGGATTACGTACCTGTGTATTCACCTGTCTGCTCTGCAGTGAACTCTTCCCGTTGCAAGCTCTGTGTCTGCCAGTTCTTCAAGAGGAATTCATTCCTGAATACTCACCTGACTGCTTTGCAGTGAAGCCCTCCAGCCTGAACTTCTCCTGTTGTAAGCTCTGTGTCTGCCAGTCCTTCAAGAAGAATTCATACCTGAACACTCATCTACCTGCTTTGCAACGAAGCCCTACAGCCGTAAGTTCTCTGTCTATCATTTCTGAGGAAGAGGATTACGTACCTGTGTATTCACCTGTCTGCTCTGCAGTGAACTCTCCCCGTTGCAAGCTCTGTGTCTGCCAGTACTTCTAGAGGAATTCATACCTGAATACTCACCTGACTGCTTTGCAGTGAAGCCCTCCGGCCAAGAAGAGGAGTACGTACCCGAAATCCGTACCTTAACTGTTCCATCACAGTCCCTCCGGTCGTAAGCCCCGACTCATCTCTCCCATTGGAAGGCAGCGAAGCCACTCACCCGAGCACTGCCCTACATTGCACCCTGTGGGCCTCTGGCGGGTCCGCAGGACGGAACCACCCTGCCTAAAGACTCACCATTTTAGATCCCCCTTTCCATTTTTATAGTTAATAAAATATTGTGTTACTTGAAGCCTTGTCTGTCGTCCTTGCCGGGTCTCTGTCCAACTCCCCAAGGGTGGTACGGGTCTTGGGGGTGGGTGCAGCCTGATTGGCCTACCCCGTGACAAATTCATGAGGTTTTACATTCATTATTCAAGCAAGATTTTTTTTGTCAGAAGATTGATCATTAAGTTCAGTGATTAATGTGTGTGCTTTTCTCTATATGTATCATCAGCAGGTTCAGACACAGACAGACGAGCAGCAGAAGATGATTCAACAGAACGAACACTCAGTGCTGAGGAAAGTGAGTGCTGATTAAAATCATTCGGCCTCTTTTACTTTGTGCCACAACTTGTGATCTTCCTCCGACAAGTGTTCCTTGAACTGACTCTTCCTCTTTTCACAGACTCTCGCCTCCATTGACTGTTTCCTTACTCGACCTGTCCACATTTCAAATGGGACGATTATTGGTCTGGGTATCCTGTTGGTAGCAGTATTGCTGAATACCGTAAGTGTGTGTGTGTGTGTGTGTGTGTGTGTGTGTGTGTGTGTGTGTGTGTGTGTGTGTGTGTGTGTGTGTGTGTGTGTGTGTGTGTAAGAGTGGACTCCTGTAGATGGTTCAATCTACAGGGTTGCCATTAGACTAAAAAACGTTATCAGAAAGATGGAAGAAAACTGTACATTTCTTGTCTATTTCCACCCACTGCAACTCATACCAACGACGGAGATAAGCGCAGTTACAATAGCAAAATATGTGGGAGAGCGTTGCTATAATATGACTATATTGTATTGCAATAGGGAGCACTTCAAAGTCAATACTAAATCAAAACTAGTTAGCACAGTATTTGTAATAAAAAGGATTTAATGACAAAATCTGGTTATGGTTACACTTAAAATAGTTTCAAAATGGATGAATGAGATGATAAACTTATACCATTAATCGTACACAGCATGAATACAATGTTACCTGAGAGAGAGAGAAAGAGAGAGAGAGAGAGAGAGAGAGAGAGAGAGAGAGAGAGAGAGAGAAATATAGTGGGGGAGAGAGAGGAAGAGAGCAAAGAAGAGAAGCCCGAATGACTTCAAGAGCCAGAGGAAAAGAGAGAGCGAGAGCCACAGTTCCAATCCTTTTATCTATTCCTTGACCATGTGACTGAAACCAAATGTATTCTTTTAAACTGACCAATCAGACCAAACTCACACACAACATTCAAACTGACCAATCAGACCAAACTTCCCCAACAGTAAAAGGTGTGGCACCCCCTGCGGCCTACAGGCCTGCCTTTTGTCTTTCAGGTCCTTCTGTTAAGCAAATGTGTTGACAACAGTAAAGCAAATTTCTTTGTTGGATTTCAAATATCAAATATCTTTGATTATTTTCAATCCTTTCAGTCCCCCCTTGGCACATTTGGCCACATTCATAAAATGTCCAGAGGTGACACAGTCAACAAAGACATGCTTTCCGTTGTGTAGATGTCATCTTCAGACTTGTCGTCCAGGCATGTTGGAAAAACAGTCTGTCAGTCCTTACAGTCCTGCTTGAGAACTTCATCAAATGGTGTGGTGCAATCTCTTTGATCAATGATATGCAAAACGTCCATTGAATACCTCACACCTCAAGAACAGTCACTGAAGATGAGAACAAACGCTTGTCTCTCTTTCTGAGGCAGAACACAGGAGGTGAATTCGAGCAGCAGGAATCTGTAACAAATAGCCCAACAAACAGCAAAATAGCATACACTTTTGTCATTTGTCATTTGGTCATTGGCATTTGTCATTGGTCAGAAGTTTGATATGGTCAGATTAAAATATTCTCTGGCAATAAGCCTTTAAATCGATGTACTTAATAAAGTGGTCAAGGTTTAGAATAAAAGAAGATCTCACAAGCTCTTACATTATTTCTAGAAATATATAAATAATCTGCATCATAACAAAACAACAATCACATTGTTGGGTTTACACCCCTCTTTCATTTAGAGTATCAGCAAAATATTGTGTAACCAAATAAAGAAATTCAATTGAATTTGTGTCCAAAACCATTGTTACATTGTAAAATGGACAAAATACAAAGACTCAGAACTCAAAATCAAAATCAACAAAATTCTAAATCAAATGCATTTTTACAATACACTGATAAAATATTTTTCACTAGGTAAGGATGAGAAATACCCTTTTGATATTTAAATTGGTGAGACAAATAATACCTCATTTAGTAAATAAAAAGAAAGAAACAAAACAAACAATAACTTGAAGAAATTCACAGTAGTAATACAGTCTAGATGTAAAGACATTTTGTGAGGCCGATGGAGATTTGACTTTGTGTGAAAATCAAATTTATGTGACTGAATTTAGCTGTGGCTATGTGTAAATCATGTCCAAACACTGGTGAGGAGGGTTAACAATTGTGATGCAAATTTAGCCCTGTTGTAAAACAGGCAGCCAGTATGTGAATGTGAGTATGAGATGTGACCTGGCTCAAAATTCCTCTCACACCAATGTTTTTGTTAAGTAGCATGATAAAATGCAAAGTTTGGAGTTCTTGAATCCTGCGCTGTGATGAAAACATTCTCATGGTTAATGCAATTGTAATTCACACTGTAGCCACATGGCAATTCTGTGCTCCTGTACGTGGTTTAACTGCAGCTATATCGGAAATAGCGGAGCTTCCACTTCGGAGACTAACAAATTTAACATAGACACACATGCAACTTGAAATTGCTGTACAATTCCAGTATTAAAGTTATTCCAATTTACACAAGATACATGGCCTAGAATGCACAGCATCTACAGCCTTTATCCTAAGTGTTTCATCACTTACAGTAAAGCAATCATGTGTTTTAAAGAATAAACTTGACTAGTCTATGTGTATCTTGTAACACAAACAACCATACTGTGTAATCAATGCGCACAATGTGTTATACAATTACAAATTCGAAAATACAAACAGGATCATTGCAATCTGAATGTTTTACTTTTAAACTCCTTGCTAAGAGGCTGCTAACCCGCTCGCAAGTGAAGTTAATAGCTGAAGGCCTTGCATGAACACTGCAGTTAGCTCACTGAGAGTCTTACCTGCAAATGAGCGCTGATCTTTTGCCTTAGAAAGTAATTTCCTATTTTTCAGAAAATACGGAGGAGGCCGACCTCGACCCAGCGACCAGCATTTTAAATCGCCATGCCCTATTTTCTGACAGGCTCTGCAAAACCTGTTCTCTTTGTCATGGGGTTGCTTGCTAGGTTCTCCTGGAGTATGAGGATAATGACCTTCTAATGCTTGCAAACCATGCGTCCTGGTACACGACACTGCGCTATTCCGTTGCTGCACCCGCTTAAGAACTGAAATTGCCACACTTTCTTGCGCATTTTCTGAACTAAACGTTTCAGATTCATTAGAGCAAGTCACCTCATCTATGAAGTGAACATGCTTTTTAATCCCATCGCTGTTAAGCATTATGGGAGGCATGCACTTTTTAGCATTTAGCTTAGCCTTGAGATCTGCAATGGTTTCTTTGTGCTTTTTACACTTTTCAGTCAGGGCTAACTGCTCAGCTAGTAAGTTATCTAGCTGCGTTTGAAGATCTTGAATCTTTGCCTCAGACTTTTCTGCTTCTTCATTTTTAGAATCCACTTCTTTACATTTCGCATCTATACTTGAAAATAGATGTGTTGTCACATCACGTAGCCTTTTACAACTTATGAAGTTTAAAGCCTCAATTATTTCACCATGTTTTGATTTCTTTTGATGTTTGCCATTTAATTCCCAATATCTGAACATTTCATCATCTGAACTTTTAATTCCAATATACTCTTTCTTGAGTTTGGACAAGGTAGGCTCAACTTTTTCACTCCATAAAGCAAACAATATGTCACTAGAAATTTTCCCTTTCATCCCGAGGAGATTATCTGAGTATTCACAGATTGTACAGTAATGGGACTATTGAAGCTATTTAAAACCTTCTAAATTCTGTTTCATGCAATTCCTTCAACCATTAAACAATGAAAACAGACTTACCCAAAGAAGGTCAGCTTTAATCCATTCACAAGATCAACTGTGAAAAAATGTCCTCATTCTTACACAGATCAAAGTAAATTTCAGACAATTCACTGCAAGGGATCCCGGGTTTCGGCACCATCTGTAAGAGTGGACTCCTGTAGATGGTTCAATCTACAGGGTTGCCATTAGACTAAAAAACGTTATCAGAAAGATGGAAGAAAACTGTACATTTCTTGTCTATTTCCACCCACTGCAACTCATACCAACGACGGCGATAAGCGCAGTTACAATAGCAAAATATGTGGGAGAGCGTTGCTATAATATGACTATATTGTATTGCAATAGGGAGCACTTCAAAGTCAATACTAAATCAAAACTAGTTAGCACAGTATTTGTAATAAAAAGGATTTAATGACAAAATCTGGTTATGATTACACTTAAAATAGTTTCAAAATGGATGAATGAGATGATAAACTTATACCATTAATCGTACACAGCATGAATACAATGTTACCTGAGAGAGAGAGAGAGAGAGAGAGAGAGAGAGAAATAGAGTGGGGGAGAGAGAGGAAGAGAGCAAAGAAGAGAAGCCCGAATGACTTCAAGAGCCAGAGGAAAAGAGAGAGCGAGAGCCACAGTTCCAATCCTTTTATCTATTCCTTGACCATGTGACTGAAACCAAATGTATTCTTTTAAACTGACCAATCAGACCAAACTCACACATAACATTCAAACTGACCAATCAGACCAAACTTCCCCAACAGTAAAAGGTGTGGCACCCCATGTGGCCTACAGGCCTGCCTTTTGTCTTTCAGGTCCTTCTGTTAAGCAAATGTGTTGACAACAGTAAAGCAAATTTCTTTGTTGGATTTCAAATATCAAATATCAAATATCTTTGATTATTTTCAATCCTTTCATGTGTGTGTGTGTGTGTGTGTGTGTGTGTGTGTGTGTGTGTGTGTGTGTGTGTGTGTGTGTGTGTAAGTGCACTTCTTGAACGATGCGATGATGTCAGCAGTTTGGGTGGACGTTAAAATAAATTAATTTTAAATAAAAAAAAAAGGATTTTAATGTATTTAGGGGAAAACAAAAAGAAAAAAGAACAGTAAAAGAATACAAATTTTTGTAACTGTTTACAAATAATATATATATTTTTTAAACATGCACCCATTCAATCATATTCATATACCTAATATGATGAAAATGCAAAATGGAAAAATGCTTCTAGTTCCTGAAACCATGTCATGTCCTGCTACCAAGTCTTGTCCTGCCAAGGCAAGCTGACCAGTCCCGTTTTCCCCCACAGGGTAGTGTTTATTTTTGTTTTATTTTTTATAACAAACAAAACGGTTACCTATAGCCGCGTTTCCACCGAAATTACCCGGAACAATTTGTACCAGGAACTTTTTTTACAGGAACTTTTTTTCCCCCAGATCTGCTACTGTCTGCGTTTCCACAGCGGTCTAAAGTACTGGGAGGATTAGGCAAATTAGTCCGGTGATGTAGGACAGCGCGGCTGCTCCTCCCAGTCAGAGACGGACAGTAATCATTTTTGCGCGATACTGTCTGCAACAATAACGAGGAGCAGTGCTGCTTTTGGTAGTTATGTATTGGTTTAATAAAGAGGTCATTAACAAAACGGCAGAAAAGAGACGAGCACTCACTGCATGAAAAGTGGGATTTTCGACCCCGGAAACGCCTGTAGACTCCCGGAAATCTCGCAAATTTTCGGCAGTTTTCGACAATTTAGAGGCAGCGAATGTCGTGTTCTTCTGTGCCACAAATTGTCGTAAACGAACCATGACGTAGGTGGAGAGCCCCCCGCGGAGAGACCGCGGAGGTGCGACGCCTCTAATTAGCATATGAATAGCAGCGAAACCAGAGAGTCAACGGCCTGACTTGAATTTACTCACTCAGTATTGGCTGAAGCCACTACTTTTAAACAAGAAAAATCCCTCGTGATTGGTTGGCAGATCACTGCAAACCAATCATTATTGGTCACCCTGGCTCATTATAAATGTAAACCCCAATAATAATAATAAATATATAATTTATGTTGTAATAATTTATGTTTTATATTAATGTTATTGTGCTATGAACTACACTACACTATTCACACCATCAAGGAATATATGGGGAAATTTGCCCGGACCGTGCCGTTTATTCAAAGAAAGAGCTTCATTTATAAACACACAGCTGTTTATTCAAAGAAAGAGCTTTATTGTTAAACACACAACTATGTACAGTGCAGCAGTAATGTCTCTTATGTTGTCCTCCAAAAACGTCAAAAAGAAGTTCCCAACACATTCGGGAAACACAGGTGTATATGGTGAGTTGCCCTGTATTTCGGTATCGCCTCTGATCTGGATTGCAAAGTGGCACAGAGTTCGTCGAGCTCCAGGCTGCGAGAGGGCGGTGGCCGCACAATCCATCCAGACACCCCGTCAACAATGCCGTCTTCCTCATCAGACATGAGGTCAATGGTCGCGGACTTCCAAATGTCCATCTCATCCTCAGCCAGCACACTTCGTCTCGCTTCCAGCAACTGTAATACAATCCATAAAGACAATAAGCAACCTAAAAAATACTCACATTGACAAAAAACGGATCTAATATAATAAATCTGACCCTTTTTCTTCTTGATCGACTCCGAGCTAAACTCTTCGCAGTTTCCGCCTGCGATGCAATTTCAGGTTGTTTGTATCTGAAGCTTCGGCGTATCGATTCATAATACGTCTTATAGGCAGCTGGAAAACAATTACATGAGACTGGTATTAATAAAAACAGTCACGGTAAAATTAAACAAGGAATGAGAAAAACATTAGAAGTTATACTTACACACAATGTCGTCATGATCAGTGGTTAAATCTGGACTCGCGGAAATCGGTCCAAGCAAGTAAGAGGTCACGGCTTCGTTATGAGGCGAGGTTAGTCTGTGAAAACAAAATGTGCAATTTTAAGCTCGGATCTATTAACGCATCCATTTCCTTATACAGCTGAATAAAAGCATATTCTTTAAATCGTAAAGTTACATTACCCATGCTCTGGTTCATAGCGCCTGCAATTTGCCTCAGAGTTGTGAAGACGCCAGACAGCCTCCTGAAAATTAGTCGAAAAAGTTGGCCACGTCCATGCAGAGGAGTTGAAGGGGAGCTGAAGGCGAGACGGCGTCCTGTCATTGTTGATCACGAAAAAGGAAAGCAGCAAAAGCACAGGAAATGTAAAAAAAAAGTCCAAAACACGTCTGTTTAAAGCTCGTCTTCATGTCTTGTACGCGTCATGGCCATGACCTTGCACGTGATTGGACGAGGGTGAGAAGCTCCTCGGGCTCCTCCAATCACATGCGAGGTCATTGTTATAAGGAATATCTCGCGAGACGTGCTCGCATACCTATGAGCAAGCGGTGTGCAAATGAAACTCTGTGTGATATCAACACGGTGAGCTGTCAGTTGAAAGATGGAAGTCCCAAGACTGAAGAAACGACCTCTGCGCTTCTGTGAACATTGCAACACTGAACTGTGTCATACACAGTATTTTGACCACAGAAAGCGGTGTTTGGAGTTTGGGAGAAAAAATAATTGGATTTATCCACCACACTATGCACCAATTATCCACACTATGCACAGTATTTGCGCTCTAGGAAACTGATGTAATTGCACAATTATGGAAAGCCATAAAATGATGTTTGATGTTATTTTCATAGAATGCACATTTTGAGCCTGATTAAAACTCTGTTAAAACAATTAAAATTTTTGAAATAAATTTTGTATGTATTTTTTTTTTTTTTTACATAACATTGGTTATTGCTAATGACATACAGAGTAGTTAATCTACACTGTTAGCCCGGACAAGTTGAATCTACTTAAAAAATTGGAGCAAACTGGTTGCCCTAAAAATTTTGTAATGTGAACTAAAACGAGTACATTTAACTGTACTGTATGTTTTAGTTAAAAAAATTCCGAACCTAGATAAAACTCCCCCTGCTGCTACTCTGATTTGCATTTGTGTAGCTCACAGCATGTTCATTTACATGTTAAAGCCTCCCCTAGAATTAAGGGGAGGGGGGGTCATGGGGGGACAACTGCCAAGCAAGGCCCACGTCAATTTACGACAATTTACGACAGTTTTCGGTGTTGCCTGCAAATTGCCGTGCACAGTCGTAAACCTGAAGTTCCACGGCAATCTACAGTGCCACATACTGACGAAAATCCCACTTTTCATGCAGTGACTGATACTAAAGCATATTCTGAAAGCTCGTAAAGCTAGATTTAATGTTATTATCAGCTATTTGGACATTGACCGTGCGATTGCTGAGACAACGCACACCATCGGACAGAAAGAGCAAGGCTGATATTTACTGAACGCAGAACGAACCTTGCAAGACTTTTAAAAATGCCGGTTGAAACAAAATGCTTCGTGAGCTCAACCAATCAGCATGTTCAGCGCCCAAGTCCCACCCTCGAAAGTTCCGGAACTTTGAAAAAGTACTACCTCGGGAGCAGGGCCATTCGGAGGGGGAAATATTTACCCGGAACTTAATTTAGACCCTGGTTCCTGCGGTCGAAACACACCGAGTACCACCCCAAAGTTCCTAGTTCCTGCGGTGGAAACGTGGCTTATTTAACCCTCGTTCCCTGGAGGGAACAGACCTCATGTCGGACTGACCGACGAATAGGAATCTTTCCAGAGAGACCAATCTTCTTCTGAGTGTAACTAACGAGCCAATACACATTGGCATACAATCTTTGCATCTGCTGCCACACTCTGCAGCACGGGTATATAATGAGCAGCAGGTGCAATGCATCTTTAGGTATTCCGGAGGAGCTGAGCTAGTGAGCCAGCCATTCAGCGGTGGTACAACAATTGTGGTGACGAGACGTGGCGTCTCCATTCCTCCCTTCAGGGAACTAGGGTTACATATGTAACCGAGACATTCCCTTTCAGTCAGTCGTGTTCTGGACTGACGAATAGGAACCCCTATTAAAATGCCACAGGTGTGGCCCCTTCTACGCATATTGGGCGAAAGATGGGACAGGGCTTTACGTAGTGAAGGTCAACCACTGCTGTTCCGGATTACCCACTCAGTGACACTACTGGATAACACTGGGAAAGGGCCCTTTCCACTGGAGAGGGAATGCTGCTGAAGCCAGATCCTGCCCGCAGGGCAGTGTTCAGTAGAGATTACACACATGGACTAACTTGGTAGGCCCGTACTACTTATGGCATGTCTCTGGGATGGCTCAGTCTGGTTAAGGTCAGACTAGACCTGGCAGAGAAATGGCAGAGCAGGCTCTGCCATGGAAAAGACACAGGCTTCCATTTAGGAGCTAAGCCATGGAAGAATACACATATGGGATCCCCTCTGGGTCACTACATATAGACACCCAGCCTAGGACCGGTGCTCATGAATACAACTGACGTAGGCCTGGTGCCAGAAGCTCTGTCATGTCTGACTGCCGAGGGTGATGGAGGAACTCAACAGGGTCTACCCAAAAGGGTCTGCCCCTCCGGAGGCAGCGCTTGCAGATTCACCACCTGTTACTTGAAAGGAGTGGTTGGAACCTTGGGCACATAGCAAGGCCGGGGTCTCAATACCACGTGGGTGTAGAGGCCAGTGCGATCAGCAGCTAAGTCTTCATAGACAGAATTTTGTCTAAATTCTCGAATGGGGCATTCTGAAGTGCTCTAAGCACCAGAGTTGGGTGCTTAGAGGCTCACAGGGTTGTGATATGCAGATATTGCGACAGCATACACTTTGAGGGTGGAGGAAGACAGCCTTCACTCCGACCCTTGCTGTAGGAAGGAAAGCAGAGAAGCGCCCAGAGAAGACCAACGCAGGACCCTGAAGTGTCTGCAGAGACCGTGTCAATTAGACTACCCTGAAATTGCATTCTCGACACGGCATCCTCAATAAACCGGCCTCTGGCGTGATGACCCCGATTGTTGGAATATTACAATTTAATAATTCTTAAATCGATATGTCATCCTCAATAAACCCGTCTTCAGCGTGTTGCCTCCGATCTTTCGAATATTCTGATCTATTATGACCTCTGACCTGTAAAGTTGCCAGAATAATAATCATACACTGTTTGTTAATTGGCCAGAGGAGAACTGGCACCCCGACTGAGCCTGGTTTCTCCCAAGGTTTATTTTTCTCCATTAGGTCACCTGATGGGGTTTTGGTTTCCTTGCCACTGTTGCCTCTGGCTTGGCGTGCTCAGTTGGGGACACTAAATTTTTCAATTTTTTTTTACTAAATATCCAAATAAATCTAATTATTAAACTAAATTAACCATATAAACTAAATTACTCATCTAATTACTGATCTAAAGCCAACACTGTCACTGTATGATAATTGAAATGAACTGATGACATCACCGTTTTCTCCAGAATGGCTTTACGGCTGAATAAAATTATGTTACATTATTTTCCTGTTTAACACTGTAAAGCTGCTTTGAAACAATCTGCATTGTTAAAAGCGCTATATAAATAAGGTTGACTTGACTTGACTACCTCTTGGGGTAAGTCACCTTGAACCTCCGCATCCCATCATATTTTCCGTCTCTGAGAAAGTAGATCCTACCTGAGAGGAATCCGCCAGGGAAGGGCTGTCACGAGAAGCATCAGTTCTGGGAACCAGGTTCGGTTGGGCCAATAGGACGCAACTTGCAAAACCTGCTCCTCTGTCTTCCAGGGTCTGTGCGAGTAGGCTCACTGGGGGAACGCATATATGCGGAGGCCCTGGGGCCAGCTGTGTGCCAGTGCATCCGTGGTGAGTGTTCCCTCGGTCAGGGAGTAAAACAGCTGGCAGTGAGACATTTCTGGAGAGGAAAACAGGTCAACCAGAGCCACTCCAGAGGAGGAGATGGCGGGTGAGTTGTGACATGCGACCGGAGAATAGACCACCTTGTTTTGTTGATGTACGCAATGGTTGCAGTGTTGTCTGATTGGACCAATATGTCTTTGTCATGTAGCGGCTTCTTTAGACAGCTCAGTGCATGACGTTCTGCTAGCAACTCGAGGCAATTGATGTGCCATTGCAGTTGGGGACCCGTCCAAACCCCTGAGACTGCATGACTTGGCCGTGAAGCCAGTGCTGAAGCGTTTCATATGAAGCAAATGAGTGGTATTACCGCCGCTAAGGCTGGCATATGCCCCAGGAGCATTTCAAGCAGATCAACACCAACTGAACACATCCCTCTGTGAGGCACTGTTTGACCGAATTCAACTCCATACCGAGAAAAGAGATCCTCTTCACAAGGATAGTTTGCTTTTTTCCCCAGTTGACCCGAAGACCCAACCGGCTGAGGTGACTGAGCACCAGGTCCCTGTGTTCGAATGGGACTGATCCCGGGACTGTACTAGTATCGAGATAGTTGAGAATGCAAACAAGAAGGGTAATTGCTGCAAACCAATCACGGCAATCTTCTTTGCCCGGCCTTCCTCCGAAAAAGAGAAGCTCCATCCATCTCTGAGTCACCCCTCACAAGGGTGATGCCTCACTAACCATTTAAAGAATTTAACAGTGGCTGAGACGGGTGGTGTCGTCTTCCTGCGGGGGTCAAGGCTGAGCTCGCTGCCCCAAATCTTTCTGCAGTAGAATGGACCCCCTTGGCAATGAGCAAACTGAGGGGCAGCTCATGATGGCCTGTTAGCACTTCAGAGCAGGCTCTTGATTGCCTCAGCCCGCTGGACTGCCGAGAACTGCCGGTCACACTCCTCGACAGCATCGGCGAAAAGTCATTGAGAAAGCGTGTTTTGTCAACATCTCACACCTCTACAAGGTTAACCAGGGGGCACTTCTGGACCACCAAGGTGGACATCGTCCAGCCGAGGCCATGCGCTGTGACTTGATAACAGTCAGTCATCAAGCATAGTTCCTGCAACCCCGGCTAAGAACGAACCTCATGCATATGCTTTGGCTTAGTAGACTTGCAGGAAGCCATCGCATGCAGGGCGGCGGTGGCCTGACCAGCAGTACTGTAAGCCTCAGCAGCGAGAGCTGGATGGGAACTGCGGATGACCCCACCAGGTGGCAGCACATTGCAGGCATGCACTACACACTCCACCTGGGGAATCCTCACAAACCCCCTGACCGCCCCACCATCGAGGGTAGTGAGAGAGGAAATATAGTGCAGCCCCCTGTGTGCACTCACACTCTCTTTAAAGACGCAGCAATACAGACAAGGATCAGGTACAGCCTGCTGCATGCATTCACACACACACACTCTTAGAAGGCGCAGCAACACAAGAAGAGACAGTTCAGTCTGCTGTGCGCACTCACTCTGTGAAAACAGCTGTTTGAGCTCTTATGAGACCGCGACCACAGCTAAAGCGTCATCACACCAACACTGCAGAGGCTTCTTTCCCGAAGAACAGGCTCGAAAGAACACTCTTAGTAAACTTGCAGGGAATAAACAGTAGAACTGTGAACTGAACTAAAGATGCATTGTACCTGCTGCTCATATACCCGCAGCACTGCAGGGTGTGGCAGCAGATGCAAAGGTTAGTTACACTCAAATTAGATTGGTCTCTCTGGCGAGATTCCTAGTCAACTCAAGTTAACCTTATTTATATAGCGCTTTCCACAATGCAGATTGTTTCAAAGCAGCTTCACAGTGTTAAACAGGAAAATAATGCAAGAGACTTTGATTCGGCTGTACAGCCGCTCCGGAGAAAATGGTGATGTCATCAGCTCATTTCAATTATCATATAGTGACAATGTGGGCAATCAGTAATTTAGTTGATATAGTTAATTTAGCTTAGTAATTACATTTATTTGGATATTTAGTTGAAAATTTTGTGTCCCCGACCGAGCAAGCCAAAACTCCCAAAACTCCATCAGGGGAATAATGGAGAAAAATAAACCTTGGGAGAAACCAGGCTCAGTCGGGGTGCCAGTTCTCCTCTGGCCAATTTACAAACTATCACGTCTTAACTTAGGAGAAACTGGTTGAGGACTCAAGTGCAGAAAATGGATGATTTATTCAACAAAATAAACATAATACAAAAACAAAAACCCACAAGGGGGAAATAATCAAACATGAAATAACAAAAACCAACTTGGAACAGAATACCAGGAACACAGGAACAACAGGAGACGATTAAAAACGAAAAAGATTAAATAGGAGACAAACAAGGCAGGTAATGAGGACAACAGGTGGGGCAAATGAATCACTAATTAGATGACAAGGAGGGTTGGGTCAAGACTGCAGACAGGAACACATGGCCCAAAATAACAAAACACCACATGTGCAACACGAGACAGGACAGACATGTGACACAAACAGTGTATGATTATTATTCTGGCAACCTTACAGGTCAGAAGTCATATTAGATCGGAATATTCGAAAGATGATGACATGTCGATTAAACAATTATTAAATAGGAATATTCTAAAGATCGGCGTCATCATGCTGGAGACGGGTTAATTGAGGATGCCGTGTCAATGAGGCAATTTCAGGGGGAGTCTAATTGACACGGTCTCTCTGACATTTCAGGGATGCGTTGGTCATGTCTGGGCGCAGGTCCACCATCTGATCTGGATCCGGCCTGGATCCGGCTGACTGCAGTAAACCTTGGGATAAAACAGAGAGACTATCATTAGCGTAGACGCTATTCTTTTTATGATGTAACGAGTACATCAGGTGTTATGGGAAGTGTTCCCGGTTCCGGCTGACCTAGTTAATGCAGCCTAACAATCATTTAACTGATTTGAATAATAGAAATTAAAAATGTTCTATGTGTATGCCATAGTAAAGAGATGTGTTTTAATTTAAACTGACAGAGTGTGTCTGCTTCCCGAACAATGCTAGGAAGACTGTTCCAGATTTCAGGTGCTAAATAGGAAAAGGATCGACCGCCTGCAGTTGATTTTGATATTCTCGGTATTATCAACTGGCCAGAGTTTTGAGACTGCAGTAGACGTGATGGAGTATAATGTGTTAAGAGCTGGCCTAAGTACTGGGGAGCTAAACCATTTAGTGCTTTGTAAGTAATCAGCAAGATTTTAAAATGTATGCAATGTTTAATAGGGAGCCAGTGCACTGTTCATCAGTCAGTCTGGCGTAGCATCGAATGTGACCGACTGAAAGGGAAGCCCATTTCTCTGCATTTCTGAGTTCTCGCCTCATCCCTTACCTGAACCCTGACAAACAGCTGTGACCAGTCACGGAAAGTAGGGACACAAGTCGGTTCTGGGGCATTTTGAGTTATTCACAGATTCTGAAAGTGTAGTCTTCAAGCTTTCCAACGATGTGTAACACATGGAAATCTGATAATATTTGGAGAAGTTGTGACCATTTGAAAGTAGGCACTCAAAACACCTTAATAGGGAGAAACGACCTATAAACATTGTGCAGTTCTCACCTGCTGGGAGTAACAATAGGGCTCATTTACATCTCATTTAGATAAGCCATACCCCCTGTAAAGCTGCATGGTTGCATAGCAACGACAGACCCAACAGGATGCATTGTGTAGCATTAGGACTTTTTTAACAGGATTCTGTGATAACCGTGACCATTTTGGTCACTATAATCATGAAATGAAATTTTCATGCCATTTCATCTCTAGTTATGATCAACTATGATAAACTAAAATCAAGTATAATCATGTGTTTTTATAGTATAATATGCAAAGTACAATTTTCTATAAGAAAAAAATATAGAATTCTATATATATTTTTATATTTATTCTATATTTTTCTATATTTTGTTATTTTCTCTGATATTTAAGGGTAACAAAGACTCTTTTAGGTCTAAAACAGTTTGGATAGTTATTAATACAGCGTTCCCACAGCTTGGTTAACTTCAAATTCAAGAACCTTTCAAGTACTTTTCAATTTCCAAATGGAAACGAGAGCAATTTTCACGGCGCAATATTGATTTTTTTTCTTTTTAGTTTTAAATCATGAAGGCGAGTCAGTGGATATCACACAAAAACGCAATGTGCGCGAGAGTCGGTGAAGTCTCAAATCTAGTCAATTATTCACTACAGAAAGTGAAAGTAAAATCTGACAAACTTTCGGCGCATATTATCACAGAGACAAGAGATATCTCTTTATTTATATAAATCTGCTTTAACATATGCTGATAATGTATAGCCTATAACTGTCTGAATTTATATTCTTAATATTTCTCTTGTGGCCCATATTGTGAAACAAATTAGAAGAGAAGTATAGGCCCATTTCATGTTAAACAAGTTGTTTTTGAAATAAAGCTGCTCTTACTTTCTGATAATACTAATATTATTGTAGTGTTCTGACATATTATAGACTAATAATCATTTTAATTATAGGCCTATAATTCCTTGTTTAATTGGGCAAAATGTATTTAAATAATGAGGAGTAAGCTAATCTATCCATTCTTTTATTATGCAGCGTGTCGGTTATGCATAGCCTGCATTGATGCATTATGAAATTATCACGGGGGCAAATTAAATGTAATATCAATTTAATAATAAAAGTATGCCTACCCTAATAATAATAATAATCATAAATTGAAATGCTAAATCCTCTTGATATCAATAGCTGATGCATTTGATAGGCTATCTCTCTATTATAGGTTTTTCACGCATATTTCACTCGTATAGTGAGCAGACAAGTCGCACTCGACGATCCGAGCCATGGTGTGAGCACATAAACCGTGAGCTTTGGCTTTACATCGCATGCGATCTACTCGTACAGTGTGAATAGGTAATCTTGCTGAAATCGCACACTGTATGCCCAGCTTTAAGCAACTTGCATATTTCGAAACAGCTCTTCAATGCCATCGTTCAAATAGAAAGAGTGGTGTTTAGTTGCAAGGTCTAAACACCACAGCACCTCAGCTCGCAATGTAGCGGTGGTGATAGGGCATAGCGTCTGCTGTCTGACGTCAGTCACGCACCTGTTGATGAAGCTGCTAGGACTAACGTTACTGCTGGAAGTGGTTTGAATCGGGAGTGCAGTCGGGGTTGAGGGCAAAGCAGTGGAGGATGAGGTCGTTGATGCATCCGTAGCGCAGAACATTGATATGGGAAGCTGCTCCCTATGTCCGCGCATCTTGGTGGCTATTTGATATTACATATGCGATTTGACGCCATTCACCCCCACCCAGGTTATATTAATTGTCTTCTTGCAGACGTGGCAATAAGCCTCGCGGCTGTTGCAAACTACTGGCCTAAACCAGTCTTTAAATCGTGAGTCCTCCAGCCAGAGGTCCGAAAACTTGCATTTCCCCATGCTTTAATTACTGAATGGAAGCGAGCTCACGTACATGTTTGGCAACAAACCAGCCGGATACCCAGTTTGTTTCAGCGCGCGCGCACAAACGAACACCACCTCACATGATATCACGCAGGTCCTACTCTCAACATATAAATAAATCCACGCGAATTTTAGAAAAAAAGGCCTGCACTTAAAACAAATTGAAAATTTATCTTAAAAAAAAATGGGCTCGAAAATGTAATACCTCGTCAGATGACCTTTATTACTTTTTAATACTTTTTAATGCCCTTAATTTTGGCTAATTTCATTTACTACCTTTTACAACCCCGTGGACACCCTGGTCTGTGAAACGCTGAGGTACCGTATAGTTTTGTGCGCGTGTGAACATCATGGCAACGTACAACACAAAGTACCTCACGCAGGAAACACTTAACGTAACGCATAAATGCAAGAAACAAACGTAAATCAAGCATAGTCCACAAAGTGTTGGCGAAATAACACATTATCGGACAGGAGAGAATAATATGGAATTTATTCCAGAAAACTTCTTGCACAAAATAAATCAGGTCAAGGACCTGTAGCCTATGTATGTTTATTTTCAGTCATGTCATTGTACTCAGCCCTCTCTTTCTGCACAAGGGAAAGATGATTGTGTTGCTTCTTTACTGCTTCAGACTTTCTATCATCTGGGAGGTTTGCACTTCGTATCAACTGCTCGTTATTGCTTTAGCACTGCCAGCAGAGATCTGTGCGCGGCCAGCCACCAGGGTTGCCAGGTTTTCACAACAAAACCCACACAATTGCTACTCAAAACTAGCCCAAAACAAGCCCAAGGGGGCTTCTCCGGTAAAAATTGCATTTGGGGGCTAAATATCACATAATTGGGGTCGCTTCAACCCGCGGACATGAAAAACAGCCCGCGGCAACAGTGTTAAAGTAGGACTTGGCAACACTGAGCCACGCTTCCCTTGGAGGGCGGGGGCAATAACAAAAGAGAAACACGCCTCTGCTGCATGCTAGAATCTCCGGAAAACAAGCCGATTTCAACCTCAAAGTGTATGCTTTTAAATATACCAATACTGCTATCTCAAACTCAGAAAGGCTTCTTCGTGATCTCAACTAACAGATTCTGCAAAAAAACGCTTCCAAAGCAACATGTTTCATTATTTTCAGAACTGTAAAAAAAAAATTAAATCTGAAAAAAAAAATTATAATAATTCTGTCACCAATTTTAGAATGCACTGTGTTTTTAATTAAAGAAATGTTACTAGTGGAAAAAATACATTTAAAAAAATGTATATCGTGATTTTTATTTTATTAATTCTTTTTTTGTGCTACTGGGTAATAGCACACCACTGCTGAAGATCTCAGTAAAGAGCTGCAGCAGGAAAACACTGAGATGAAGAGGAGAAACACTGAGCTGGAGCAGGAAATCCCTGAGATGAAGAGGAGAAACACTGAGCTGGAGCAGGAAATCCCTGAGATGAAGAGGAGAAACACTGAGCTGGAGCAGGAAATCCCTGAGATGAAGAGGAGAAACACTGAGCTGGAGCAGGACAACACTGAGATGAAGAGGAGAAACACTGAGCTGGAGCAGGACAACACTGAGATGAAGAGGAGAAACTCTGAGCTGGAGCAGGACAACACTGAGCTGAAGAGGAGAAACACTGAGCTGAAGAGGAGAAACACTTTAACTGGTATGTGAATGTAAGATTTTTTTAAGAAAAGTGTTAAATTATTTTAAGCATCTGTGATGTGCTGGTGATTACCACATTATAAAATAAAATAAAGTAAAATAATGTACTTTAAAGTTCTCTTCAACTGTCATAACCAGTTAAAGAAGTATCATGTGTATAAGTGACATGTAAGGCACACGACGAAACGTCTCGGTTACGTATGTAACCCTCGTTCAGGGAACGAGGGTTACATACGTAACCGAGACGTTCCCATTCAGTCGGTCACTCTCGACGCCACGTCGGAGTACCGACGAATAGGAATCCCTACCAAAGCGCCATGGCTTCTGCCCCCATCCAGTGCCCTGTGTGAGCCGCCTGAGCTCTCTTACCTGATGAGACGGGGCTCACACCGGGAAGTCCATCACTGCCGTTCCGCAAGACCCGCTCAGTGATTATTGGATAACACTGGGAAAGCGTGCCCTAGAGAAGGGAACGCTGCGGAGCCCACATCGTACCCCGAAGGAGTTATGTGGAGTACAATGCTGAGCCGTAGCCCGCAAGGAGAAGGGGGCTCAGTCCCATTGACGGGAAGGCTCTCCCAAGGGAAAGACACAGGCTTCCCATAGGAGCGCCCGTGGAAGAAAATATGGGATCCCCGCAGGGTCACTCATATGGCCCAAGCCCAATACCGGTTCTCAAGGATTCAGCGGCAAGGGGCCTGATGCCAGACGTTCCGCCACGTCCGGCACCGAGGGCGGTGGAGGACTCACAGAGTTTACTTCTGGAGAATATAAGCGCCGTAGCGCAGCAAGCCGACAAGAGCCGGGGCCTCTCAGTGCTTCTACCCGTTTGAGGTGAGAACACAGGAGGAGACCGGCTCTACACGTAGGCTATAGAATCTAGCGAACGTGTTGGGTGTCGCCCAGCCCGCAGCTCTACAGATGTCTGACAGCGAGGCGCCACGTGCCAGCGCCCAGGAGGATGCAACACTTCTAGTAGAGTGTGCTCGCACCCTGAGCGGACAGGGCACACCTTGTGCTTGGTAAGCCAAGGTGATGGCATCCACTATCCAGTTGGCCATCCTCTGCTTGGAGACAGCCTTTCCCTTCTGCTGGCCTCCGTGACAGACAAAGAGCTGATCTGAGGTTCTGAAGCTTTGAGTTCTATCCACATAAACCCGCAGAGCGCGGACGGGACAGAGCAAAGCTAGGGCTGGGTCTGCCTCCTCCGGGGGTAGCGCTTGCAGGTTCACCACCTGGTCTCTGAAGGGAGTGGTAGGAACCTTGGGCACATAGCCAGGCCGGGGTCTCAACACCACGTGGGTATCACCCGGCCCGAACTCTAGGCACGATTCGTCGACCGAAAATGCCTGCAGGTCCCCTACCCTCTTGATGGAGGCCAATGCAGCCAACAGCAAAGTCTTCATTGACAGAATCTTTAGCTCTGCTGACAGCAAAGGCTCAAATTCTGAAGTGCTCGGAGCACCAGAGCAAGATCCCAAGAGGGTATGGAGGGGGGGCGAGGAGGATTTAACCGTCTCGCCCCCCTAAGGAACCTGACGACCAGGTCGTGCTTCCCAACCGTCTTACCTTCTACATGGTCGTGATAGGCGGATATTGCAGCAACATAAACCTTGAGGGTGGAGGGCGACAGCCTACGCTCCAACCCCTGTTGCAGGAAGGAAAGCACAGACGCGATCGAACATCTTCGGGGGTCTTCTCGGCGAGAAGAACACCACTCGACGAACAGGTTCCACTTCAAGGCGTAAGCCTGTCTTGTAGACGGCGCTCGAGCCGAAGTGATGGTGTTAACTACCTCTTGGGGTAAGTCACCTAGAACCTCCGCGTCCCGTCCAGGGGCCAAACATGAAGCTTCCACAGGTCTTCCGTCTCTGAGTCAGAAGGTCCTTCCTCAGAGGAATCGGCCAAGGAGGGGCTGTCGTGAGGAGCATAAGTTCTGGAAACCAGGTCCGGTTGGGCCAGTACGGCGCCACCAGCAGGACCTGCTCCTCGTCCTCCCTGACCTTGCACAGAGCCTGTGCAAGTAGGCTCACTGGGGGAAACGCATATTTGCGCAGCCCCTGGGGCCAGCTGTGCGCCAGGGCATCCGTGCCGAGTGTACCCTCTGTCAGCGAATAGAACCACTGGCAGTGGGACGTTTCTGGGGAGGCAAACAGGTCGACCTGTGCCACCCCGAACTGTCTCCAAATCAGCTGAACCACCTGGGGGTGGAGTCGCCACTCGCCTGGGAGCGCAGCTCGTGAAAGCTCGTTGGCCACACGGTTGTGCACACCAGGGACATGAATGGCCCGAAGCGACCTCAGACACTTCTGACTCCAGAGGAGGAGATGGCGGGCGAGTTGCGACATGCGACGGGAGCGCAGACCACCTTGTCGGTTGATATACACGACGGTCGCAGTGTTGTCCGTGCGGACCAGTACATCTTTACCTCGTAACTGCGCTTTGAGGCGGCTCAGAGCAAGATGCACTGCTAGCAACTCGAGGCAATTGATATGCCAATGCAGGTGCGGGCCCGTCCAAACCCCTGACACTGCATGCCCGTTGTACGTGGCTCCCCAGCCCATGGCAGAGGCATCCGTGAAAAACACAGCGTGCCTGGACACCTGTTCCAGGGGCACTCCGGCCCGAAGGAACGAGGGGTCTGACCATGGACTGAAGGACTGGCGGCAGGCCGGTGTGATGCTCACCCGGTGAGTGACGCGTTGCCACGGCCATCTCGGGACTCGGCCATGTAGCCAATGCTGAAGCGGTCTCATATGAAGCAGGCCGAGCGGTGTTACTGTCGCAGCGGCCGCCATATGCCCCAGGAGCCTCTGAAACTGTTTCAGTGGAACCGCCATCCTGCCTTGAAACGTGTTCAGGCAGCTCAGCATCGACTGGACACGCTCCTCCGTGAGGCGCGCTGTCTGTTCGACCGAATCCAACTCCATACCGAGAAAAGAGATCCTCTGCACGGGGGCGAGTTTGCTCTTTTCCCAGTTGACCCGAAGACTCAACTGGCTGAGGTGTCTGAGCACCAGGTCCCTGTGTTCGCACAACTGATCCTTGGACTGTGCTAGAATGAGCCAGTCGTCGAGATAGTTGAGGATGCGAACGCCCTGTTCTCTCATGGGCACAAGGGCCCCCTCCGTGACTTTCGTGACACGGGGGGACAGGGACAGCCCGAAGGGCAGGACTCTGTACTGATATGCTCGACCCTCGAACGCAAAGCGCAGAAACGGCCTGTGTCGAGGAAGAATCGAGACATGAAAGTACGCGTCCTTCAGGTCGATCGCTGCAAACCAATCTTGGGGACGGATGCATCCGAAAATGCGTTTCTGCGTGAGCATCTTGAACGGTAGCTTGTGGAGGCTCCGATTCAGGACTCGCAGGTCCAAGATTGGCCGTAACCCACCGGTCTTCTTGGGTACAATGAAGTACGGGCTGTAGAAGCCGGTCTTCATATCGGCTGTAGGGACCGGCTCTATCGCATCCTTCGCCAGTAGGACAGCGATCTCCGCACGCAGGACATGGGCATCTGCAGCATTCACCGAGGTGAAGCGGACGCCCTTGAACCTGGGGGGGCGCCGGGCGAACTGAATCGCATAGTCGAGCCTGATGGTCCGAATGAGCCAGCGAGACGGACTGGGGAGCTCTAGCCAGGCTCGCAGAGACCGTGCAAGCGGGACCATAGGGAACATCGGCGTACCCACCGTGGGGCAGCGAGGTGGAATGCAGGTACCGGGCTGGGGCGGCTGTCTCGTGGAGGCGGCCCGCAGCGAGGTGAGAGTGTGCTGTGCAACACTTACCTGATTCCACAGGTGGGAAAAGGAGGAACGTGAGGAGGTCGTCCACTGCTGCCCGCTGGCGAAGGGGGAGGATGAGTGTGGTCCGGCGTTTGACCGGCCACAACTCTCAGAGCCCCCTGAGGACCCAGAGATGGAGGAAACTGCTCTTTTTATCCTCTGGGGGATGGAGCAGTGCGGTCACCGTCTCCAGAAGAGCAGTCCTCCCCATCTCCGGGTCGCCTGTCTCAGGGCCGCTTGCCCTTGCCCCTGCCAGTGAAGGTCAAATGACTGGCCTTGTTATTGAGGGCTTGTTATTTGGGAACATTTTTACAGTTTTAGTTTCAGACACAATATCTTCACACAATTTTATATATGATGTAATACTGTCTGCATGGCTGGACTTACCATTGGGCTTGACTGGGCTGTAGCCCTCTGTTACCGGTTTACATTTCTTTGATTTGTTCAGTTATGCCAGTCAGAAATTATTCACCACATTTCC
>NC_137117.1:3224239-3244239 GCF_949357685.1 Gobio gobio | reverse complement strand
CTGGTGAGAGTGGTATGAATCCTCTCAGCCACCCTGACCGTGTATGCTGAGCTGATGAATGTTATGGAACGTACTGCAGGCAGGCTGCGGCTGCCATGTTGGCGCGTTAGAGGAGAGATCGCTCGTGGTAGATTGCACGATCATTTTCTCCTTGGCCATAAACCATCAGCTCAGATGAGCCTTCCATTCCTTCTTGATCTTCTTACAGAGATCGAGAGGGCATGGAAGAATCCATATTCGACCCAATATTCATCAGCATCAGCGTTTAACTTCGCTGATGTCGAGGGGATAGGGGAATATGGATATGTGTTGAGGCTACCGACTGGCGAGGAAAGTTTGCGGACTTTTCTCGCGTTTCGTGGGCATCAACACTGAGAGCTCAAACTGTGCTTTAATGGCAGGGGCATACACGGCAGCGGGTCAGGCTGGTGCTGCTTTTCACACCATGGCGGTGTTTCAGGCGTACCAGGCGGACCTGCTGGAGGATCTCGACCAGGGGGCTGGGCTGTCCCCTGAGGCGGTTGCTGAGCTGCGCCGCACCACAGATCTTGCTCTCCGGGCCACCAAGCAGACTGCTGCTGCCAAAGAGAAGCCGCTCTATGGCGGCTATGGTGGTCACGGAGAGGCATCTGTGGCTGAGCCTGGCTGATATCGGGGAGAAAGAGAAAGGCTTTCTCCTCGATTCGCCGGTTTCGCCGACTGAACTTTTCGGCACCTCCGTTGAGGCTTGGAAAGGCTTGGGGTTGGAAAGTTCAGGGAGGCGAAGGCGCGTTCAGCGGCATTTAAGACATGCATACCGCTGAGATCCGCGCCCCCACCCAGGCAGGCGGGACCTGGTCCTTCACGGTCTGAGGACCGTAGGCAGGACCAGAGGGCTAGCGTCTCCTCTCGTGCCCCCCCCTCCGTGGAGGAGCAGGGCACAGAGGAGATGGGATTCCCGGGGGGAAAAAAGGATCTGAGGGAGGTGATCCAGGACCAACGCTCTCGGCGTTGGTGATGGATCACTTCCCTTGAGGGCGGTTACATCCTAGCCCTCTCCTTTTTCCTTTTTAATGTCTTTTAATGATTTTTTACCCAGGCACTTCTTACATCAGGCCTGAGGCGGGCCCATGATGAGTAGAACTATGTTCTGACGGCCCGCCCGGACCTGCTCAGTGAGAACGCCCCTTTCAGGCATTCAAGGGCGGTAGAACATGGTGGTGAGAACCGCACAATGAGTCTTCGCTCAGCATGCCGCAGGTGAGAGTGGTCATTTTTGTGTATTACACTAAAAATATGTATTTCTTACAGACCCCAGGTTTCCTGTATAGAGTTGGGTATTCATCAACGACTGAACGCTGAGGCGTCAGTTGGGATATGGATGAAGGAGGCGCGTTGCTGAGGCACCGCCACCGTTGGTAATATGTACCACTTAGATCGGAGGCTCTAGTAAGGCAGGTGCCAATGCTGAGGCATCAAGGTACTGCTAGCCTAGCTGGCTATCAGGTTAAAAAGGGGCAAATACGCTCTCCTGAAGGTCGGCTGTCAATTGTAGGCCTCAGTAGGCCTCTTGAACAAGGCGCGTTTTCAGTTGGAAGGCCTCAACCAGGCCTCACTGGAGGTATGTACCGATGTGCGCATCGGGACAGCTAGCCTGGCGGCTATCAGGTTGTAGGCCTCATCAGGCCTCCCTGAAGGCCCGCTGTTAGTTGTAAGGCCTTATTAGGCCTCCCTGAGGGTGAGCTCTCAGGTTGTGATCACTACCAGAGGCAGGTTGTAGGCCTCATCAGGCCTCCCTGAAGGCCTGCTGTTAACTCTAAGACCTTACTAGGCCTTTCTGAGGGTGAGCTCCCAGATTGTGGTCACTCCCAGAGGCAGGTTGTAGGCCTCATCAGGCCTCCCTGAAGACCTGCTGTTAAATTCTAAGGTAGTAGGCCCCATCAGGCCTCCCTAAGGTGTTCCTGGGATCCAGTCATCTAAAACAGTTAAGCACGAATTGCAAACAGGTAGCAGGCCTCTCCAGGCCTCCCTAAAGGCTGATTATCTGGTAGTAGGCCTCAATAGGCCTCCCTTGAGAGCGAGTTCCTTAATCAGGATGCTCGGATAGCCTGCGTAGCTTGACTGTCGACTAGTAGGCCTCAATAGGCCTTCCTGAGGGTGAGCTCCCAGGTTGTGGTCACTCGAACGAGGTAGTAGGCCCCATCAGGCCTCCCTAAGGCGTTCCTGGGATCCAGTCATTTGATACAGTTAGCACGCATTGCAAACAGGTAGCAGGCCTCTCCAGGCCTCCCTAAAGGCTGGTTATCAGGTAGTAGGCCTTAATAGGCCTCCCTTGAGGGCGAGTTCCTTAATCAGGATGCTCGAAAAGCCTGCGTAGCTTGACTGTCGGGTAGTAGGCCTCAATAGGCCTCCCGGAGGGTGAGCTCCCAGATTGTGGTCACTCGAACAAGGTAGTAGGCCCCATCAGGCCTCCCTAATGTGTTCTTGGGACCCAGTCATTTGAAACAGTTAGCACGTATTGCAAACAGGTAGTAGGCCTCTCCAGACCTCCCTGAAGGCTGCTTATCAGGTAGTAGGCCTTAATAGGCCTCCCTTGAGGGCGAGTTCCTTAATCAGGATGCTCGAAAAGCCTGCGTAGCTTGACTGTCGAGTCCCAGATGGTGGTCACTCGAACGAGGTAGTAGGCCCCATCAGGCCTCCCTGAGGTGTTCCTGGGACCCAGTCATTTAGCACGTATTGCAATCAGGTAGTAGGCCTCTCCAGGCCTCCCTAAAGGCTGGTTATCAGGTAGTAGGCCTTAAATAGGCCTCCCTTGAGGACGGGTTCCTTAAACAGGATGCCCGACTAGCCTGCGTAGCTTGACTGTCAAGTAGTAGGCCTCCATAGGCCTCCTTGAGAAAACAAGGGTAACCTCAGCAGGCGGTATTGCTGTCAGGTAGTAGGCCTCACTAAGGCCTCCCTGAGGACGGAGTCCCGAGCCTGGATGCTTGGGTTTCCAGCATGGCTTGCGGTTAGGTAGTAGGCCTCTATAGGCCTCCCTGGAATACCCACTATCAAGTAGTAGGCCCACAGGGCCTCCTTGAAGTTGAAGTTCCTGAGCTAGGCACTTTGATTACCAGTTCTCTGTGAGAAATTGTGGTAGTTGGGCCTACAGCTGGAGGTTACTCGCCAGGCAGGCTCAGCTGCTCCCCTCAATGAGGGTCGTCTATGAGTGCTCAGCCGCCTGAGCCTGGTCAGACGGTCGTAGGCCTCTCATGAGGCCTCCCTGTTAGATCAGTCATTAAGGCCCTTTCGGCCTCCCTACTGCTTTGAAACACAAGCACCTGGTAGATCCTTGATTTGAGCAGGCAGACTCCCCTCGATAGCAAGGGTTAAAAAAGCACTACGCTGAGTGTTGCTCTCTTGGATAACCCGTCTCTGAGTTCCGGGCTAAGTAAGACTGCCTGTGTTTCAGTCCCTTAGCTTGGACGCCCCTTGGGCACCATCCAGAGGCTCTGTTTGAACAGACAGGGTTGGCTAAACCGAAGTGTCCATAACACTTAGGGCACCAGGTCAGGCCTCCCTGGTGGCACTCGGGAGAACATTTCCCGAGTAGTGACTGGCTGGGGTTCCTTCGGGTCCCCTAGCCACATTCCCTTGAAGGGACCCCTTCTTTGGAAGTAGTGGTCCCGGGCCTTCGAGCTGTCTAGATGGAACTCCACGCAGTGCGTTAGGGTTCCGTTTAGTTGTATAGCTTGGGCTATGACCGTAGGGAGTGCTGTCACTGTCAGCCCAGGACCTGAGGGGGAATCGCTCAGGTTTTTCTATGAATTACTTGAGTTGACAGTTGTCACTGCCAATGGGCAGACACTCCCCTCAGCATGGCGGCGTTGGTATATCGTTCCCCATAGCGTCAGCTAGACGCAGCGAGAGTTCCCTTTCGAAAGGGAACGTCTAAGGTTACGTATGTAACCTCTGTTCCCTGAGAACAGGGAACGAGCGCTGCGTCGCGTTGCCATGCTTCAGGGCCTATCTGCCATACAGTCCCTTCAGACGAGAAGATGTGTATGTGTTGGCACGGCGCCCTTTTATACTTCCGGGTCGCACGTTGATGACGTCATGGGCTGACGTCGGTCAAAGACTTTGCCGTGATTCGATAGTAGCTTCAGACACCAGTCACGCCGAGGGCGCTCCCCATAGCGTCAGCTAGACGCAGCGAGAGTTCCCTGTTCTCAGGGAACAGAGGTTACATACGTAACCTTAGACGTTTTTATAGCAATAACTGAGTTTTAAGAGTTAAATCAAGCAGAAATAGTTCTCTAATGTATAAATTTCAGATCCTCTTTGAATAATGATTATGTTAAACACAATGACTCGGTCCACTGTTAGATAGTAAATCACGACACCAGTGTGTTTAATTTGTCATTTCTTGCCATCATAAACACACTGTAGAGATTTAGAGTTTTTATAGCAATAACTGAGTTTTAAGAGTTAAATCAAGCAGAAATATTTCTATAATGTATTAATTGCAGATCCTCTTTGAATAATGATTATGTTAAACACAATGACTCGGTCCACTGTTAGATAGTAAATCACGACACCAGTGTGTTTGCGTTGTCATTTCTTCATCTCAAACACACTGTGGAGATTTAGAGTTTTTATAGCAATAACTGAGTTTTAAGAGTTAAATCAAGCAGAAATATTTCTCTAATGTATTAATTGCAGATCCTCTTTGAATAATGATTATGTTAAACACAATGACTCGGTCCACTGTTAGATAGTAAATCACGACACCAGTGTGTTTGCGTTGTCATTTCTTCATCTCAAACACACTCTAGAGATTTAGAGTTTTTATAGCAATAACTGAGTTTTAAGAGTTAAATCAAGCAGAAATATTTCTCTAATGTATTAATTGCAGATCCTCTTTGAATAATGATTATGTTAAACACAATGACTCGGTCCCCTGTTAGATAGTAAATCACGACACCAGTGTGTTTAATTTGTCATTTCTTGCCATCATAAACACACTGTAGAGATTTAGAGTTTTTATAGCAATAACTGAGTTTTAAGAGTTAAATCAAGCAGAAATATTTCTCTAATGTATTAATTGCAGATCCTCTTTGAATAATGATTATGTTAAACACAATGACTCGGTCCACTGTTAGATAGTAAATCACGACACCAGTGTGTTTGCGTTGTCATTTCTTCATCTCAAACACACTGTAGAGATTTAGAGTTTTTATAGCAATAACTGAGTTTTAAGAGTTAAATCAAGCAGAAATATTTCTCTAATGTATTAATTGCAGATCCTCTTTGAATAATGATTATGTTAAACACAATGACTCGGTCCCCTGTTAGATAGTAAATCACGACACCAGTGTGTTTAATTTGTCATTTCTTGCCATCATAAACACACTGTAGAGATTTAGAGTTTTTATAGCAATAACTGAGTTTTAAGAGTTAAATCAAGCAGAAATATTTCTCTAATGTATTAATTGCAGATCATCTTTGAATAATGATTATGTTAAACACAATGACTCGGTCCCCTGTTAGATAGTAAATCACGACACCAGTGTGTTTAATTTGTCATTTCTTCATCTCAAACACACTGTAGATATTCACTGTATATATTGAGATAACTCAATTTTATGGTGACTTGCATTAAAATGTTTATCCATCTCAATTAAATTATGTGAACTGAATGACTTTTAACATTGACACTTTAGTTATTTAACCTACTGATGATTTTCAAGTCAGCAATCAACACACAACTGAGTTTTGACCTCCAAAATCTTATTATAGTGTATTTTTATGGTAAGTATTGGTGTTTTATGTTTTAAATCAAGCAGAAATCACTCTTTAAGGAAACAATTGCAGGTCACACTTTATACAGTGAACATGATTTCCTTAAATTGACTTAAGTCCCCTGTTGGATGGTAAAACACGACACCTGTTTGATTGCTTTGCCATTTCTTGCCATCACAAACACACTGTAGAGATTTTGAAGGTCAGAACTAAATTTTTTGGTGACTTGCATGAAAATCTTCATCCGTCTCAATTAAATTATGTGAACTGAATGTCTTTTAACATTGACACTTTAGTCGAAGATTTTCAACTCAACAATCAACACACAACTGAGTTTTGACCTCCAAAATCATTATACAGTGTATATTAAATTTAAATAAAAAATAAAAATGTCCTTACAAAACAGTTTGACTCAAGTTTGACTCTCTACTGCTTATTCATTATTGTTTATGTTACATGGTCCATGTTTACATTACAGTATAAAATTGTTCCTAAGTTTTCCCCTTTTATATAGATGGTAATGACTAAATATCCTCGCACACCGAAATTTTCACACGTTAAAAAAAAGATCAAGCATGTTTACACACAGCCTCTGAAACTTTCCTTCCTTCATCATAAAAAAAAATCTGATCAGGTTCAGTTTTCTGCATTTTTCGCATCCATAGCAAGCATTTAAAGAGGGGTTTCAAATTTCTGTGTTATTAATTTTTGTGTTAAAATTTTGAACATAAGTTGAACAGTTTAAAAAAGAAAGTGTGAACCTTCAAATTAGCCATTATAGTTCATAAAGTTTTGCTGGCGTTTGTATCTAATTGAGAAAAGAATGAATGTAAATTGAAAGATGTCGTCATTGAACGCATTTTGTGCCAAAGCAAATAAATGATCCACAGTTTAGCCACATAGGCTGATGTGATCCCTGAGTGAAGAGTTTTGAAAAAGTGATGAGTATTCAGAAATGTGTCCAAGCAGATGTTTAAAAAACCCTGTAATATCACTATTAGTAAGGGATCACTGTATAATATCAGTCTTTAAATGTGAGATATTTAAAGTGAACCTAAAGTATACTTGCAATAGTGTGATTTTAGCACAATTAAATATACTTAATGGATGTTTCGCAAAAGCGTTGTTTAGTGATATTGCGTCCTTGTGTTTCTGCTGTACGTCATCAGCAACTGTCTAAGTTCAATTACAATACTCAAGAACACATGTACAGAGGATGCACAAAAGTACCCGGATGTTATAAGATATATGAGTATAAATAACTCCATACAGATCTATTGTTTTACAAAAATAATCTATTGTTTACAAAAGGAGAAAACGTGTGTACTTTAATGAAAACTTGGACCATGTGACATAAACTGAAGTTAACAGCAAAAAAATATACTATAATGCTGACTGTTGTTAGTGTTTTTTGTTGTATGAGTTAAAAGTGTATATGTTGGGTGAATCCTCATTGTGTTCTGGAAGAATGAGTTGATTTAAGACATCAATGAAGTGTTTTGGTAGTTTTAGCACATTTTGAACGTGAAATTAACTGCTTTGCTTTGAAAGGTGTCCTAGCGATTGTAGCTGAGAGATAGACGTCAAACAGACTCAAACAAAGACCCAGAATTCTGTGGTGTTACAGCACTGTGGCTGCTGTAAATGGCTGCTGTACGGTTTCTTTATGAAATAACAGGCACAATGGCAAAGATATTTCTGCAAAAACTCCAAAGTAATGTTCGGTTGCAGTGAGAAAGTCACAAGAGACAACTAAAAAAACTCATGCGTGTATTTAGCCTAGTGTAGATCTGTTTGCTTACACATCCCCCAAACTCCATTTACATATGAATACAGGAAAGGCCAAAGCCATTGTCTCACAGGTGAGGAACAGGCCTAACAGAGCTGTTACACCCATGTCACAGACACAAACTTCTCATCCAAACTAGAGAAAACGCTGGGATTTACCTGGGAAAATTAAATCAATGTACACTTTTTCCAATCCCTACGACACATTTTTCAATACTTGGGTCACTTTTTTAAAACTCTTCACACACTTTTTCACACAAATTCACACAACTGAATTTCAGCTTGGCACAGCAGTTATTTTAGTGTTCAAAATGCACTAAAACTACCAAAAAGGACCCAACAAACACACTTTTTCAATCATAAAACACAGACCTAAAACACATAATCATTACACAATGTTTTCTTCTGTAAAATTTTCTTTTCAAAAAAAGACTTACACTATAATTCACTGCAGTTTATGTTACATGGTCCTTGGTCCAGTACAGTATAACATTATTCCTAAATTTTTCCCTTTTGAATGGATGGCAAGGCAATTTAAAAACTAACACCAGCTAAATCTATTTGTTTTGATAGTATTTTAGATTCAAAATATATTTCAATATGGTATTACTGTCGAAATGTAGCAAATGTCTATTTTTTTGAACATAAGTTTAACAGTTTTGAAAAGAGAATGTTAAAATGTTCAAATTGGCCTGTATAGTACATAATGTTTAGGTGGTGTTTGTGTCAAAGTCAGAAAAGAATGAATGTAAATTGAAAGATGTCGTCATTGAACACATTTTGTGCCCAAAGCAATGATAAATGATCCAGAGTTTAGCCACATAGACTGATGTGATCACTGAGTGAAGACAAAAAGTGAACAGTGAAAAAGTGATGAGGATTGAGAAATGTGTCCCAGCAAATGTAAAAAAAATAAATAAAAATAAAACTGTTGACATGTTTTAAATTGTTTTAAAAATTAAATTAAATATATTTTCATCTTATTAGAAGTGATATTTTCTTGGTGTTTAGCCCCACAGCTTTCTGCATATCGCTTTACGTTTTTTTTTTTTTATTGCATTGGCCAATACTAAATTGATATGTTAAAAACTGTGAATCATTTTTCATTGCTTTCACACAAAATGCATTCAATGACCACATTTTCCAAATTCCAAAACACTTTTGTTATTCGTACCTAACTATCTGCAAAACTATATATTTTTAGCACATTCTTTGAATGCTAACACACTGCTTTCAGAACTGATCAAACACATTCAAGTCAGAACGATGATCAACTCATTTCTGCAGGAATTATACTGAAATATAAAATCTTAAAATCCAAAGGGACCCACTTTATATTAGGTGGCCTTAACTACTATGTACTAACATTTTAATTATCCATTTGATACAATGCACTTATTGTGTACATACATGTCTTTTCATTGTACTTACATTTTTAAATATACCTGCATGTAATTACATCTGTAATTAATTTCTGTAGTTACATTTGTAATTACACTGTTGACACTTCCCTTACATCTAACCCTACCTTTAAACTTACCAATACAACCACACCTGACCCTACCCGTATCCCACCTCAATATCAGCAAAAGTGTTTTGCAATACAATATGAACACAATAAGTACATTGTACCTATTTAAGTACATAGTAGTTAAGGCCCCCTAATATAAAGTGGGGCCATCTAAAGTCATAATTTATCATTGAATTGGCATAAAATACATTCAATGGCGACATCTTTCGATTTATAAGAATTATTTTCTTACTTCAACACAAACACCACCAAAACATTATGAACTGTATAGGCCAATTTGAAAAATTTTTGATTCTCTTTTCAAAACTCCCTAACTTATGTTCAAAACTTAACTAAAATTAATAAAAAAAAAAAAAACAATTTGCTACATTTCGGCAGTATTACCATATTGAAATATTGGGTGATTCTTTTGAATCCTCAGAATCCTTTTTGGTAGTTTTAGTGCATTTTGAACACTAAAATAACTGCTGTGCCAAGCTGAAATTCAGTTGTGTGAATTTGTGTGAAAAAGTGTGTGAAGAGTTTTAAAAAAGTGACCCAAGTATTGAAAAATGTGTCGTAGGGATTGGAAAAAGTGTACATTGATTTAATTTTCCCAGGTAAATCCCAGCGTTTTCTCTAGTTTGGATGAGAAGTTTGTGTCTGTGACATGGGTGTAACAGCTCTGTTAGGCCTGTTCCTCACCTGTGAGACAATGGCTTTGGCCTTTCCTGTATTCATATGTAAATGGAGTTTGGGGGATGTGTAAGCAAACAGATCTACACTAGGCTAAATACACGCATGAGTTTTTTTAGTTGTCTCTTGTGACTTTCTCACTGCAACCGAACATTACTTTGGAGTTTTTGCAGAAATATCTTTGCCATTGTGCCTGTTATTTCATAAAGAAACCGTACAGCAGCCATTTACAGCAGCCACAGTGCTGTAACACCACAGAATTCTGGGTCTTTGTTTGAGTCTGTTTGACGTCTATCTCTCAGCTACAATCGCTAGGACACCTTTCAAAGCAAAGCAGTTAATTTCACGTTCAAAATGTGCTAAAACTACCAAAACACTTCATTGATGTCTTAAATCAACTCATTCTTCCAGAACACAATGAGGATTCACCCAACATATACACTTTTAACTCATACAACAAAAAACACTAACAACAGTCAGCATTATAGTATATTTTTTTGCTGTTAACTTCAGTTTATGTCACATGGTCCAAGTTTTCATTAAAGTACACACGTTTTCTCCTTTTGTAAACAATAGATTATTTTTGTAAAACAATAGATCTGTATGGAGTTATTTATACTCATATATCTTATAACATCCGGGTACTTTTGTGCATCCTCTGTACATGTGTTCTTGAGTATTGTAATTGAACTTAGACAGTTGGTGATGACGTACAGCAGAAACACAAGGACGCAATATCACTAAACAACGCTTTTGCGAAACATCCATTAAGTATATTTAATTGTGCTAAAATCACACTATTGCAAGTATACTTTAGGTTCACTTTAAATATCTCACATTTAAAGACTGATATTATACAGTGATCCCTTACTAATAGTGATATTACAGGGTTTTTTAAACATCTGCTTGGACACATTTCTGAATACTCATCACTTTTTCAAAACTCTTCACTCAGGGATCACATCAGCCTATGTGGCTAAACTGTGGATCATTTATTTGCTTTGGCACAAAATGCGTTCAATGACGACATCTTTCAATTTACATTCATTCTTTTCTCAATTAGATACAAACGCCAGCAAAACTTTATGAACTATAATGGCTAATTTGAAGGTTCACACTTTCTTTTTTAAACTGTTCAACTTATGTTCAAAATTTTAACACAAAAATTAATAACACAGAAATTTGAAACCCCTCTTTAAATGCTTGCTATGGATGCGAAAAATGCAGAAAACTGAACCTGATCAGATTTTTTTTTATGATGAAGGAAGGAAAGTTTCAGAGGCTGTGTGTAAACGTGCTTGATCTTTTTTTTAACGTGTGAAAATTTCGGTGTGCGAGGATATTTAGTCATTACCATCTATATAAAAGGGGAAAACTTAGGAACAATTTTATACTGTAATGTAAACATGGACCATGTAACATAAACAATAATGAATAAGCAGTAGAGAGTCAAACTTGAGTCAAACTGTTTTGTAAGGACATTTTTATTTTTTATTTAAATTTAATATACACTGTATAATGATTTTGGAGGTCAAAACTCAGTTGTGTGTTGATTGTTGAGTTGAAAATCTTCGACTAAAGTGTCAATGTTAAAAGACATTCAGTTCACATAATTTAATTGAGACGGATGAAGATTTTCATGCAAGTCACCAAAAAATTTAGTTCTGACCTTCAAAATCTCTACAGTGTGTTTGTGATGGCAAGAAATGGCAAAGCAATCAAACAGGTGTCGTGTTTTACCATCCAACAGGGGACTTAAGTCAATTTAAGGAAATCATGTTCACTGTATAAAGTGTGACCTGCAATTGTTTCCTTAAAGAGTGATTTCTGCTTGATTTAAAACATAAAACACCAATACTTACCATAAAAATACACTATAATAAGATTTTGGAGGTCAAAACTCAGTTGTGTGTTGATTGCTGACTTGAAAATCATCAGTAGGTTAAATAACTAAAGTGTCAATGTTAAAAGTCATTCAGTTCACATAATTTAATTGAGACGGATAAACATTTTAATGCAAGTCACCATAAAATTGAGTTATCTCAATATATACAGTGAATATCTACAGTGTGTTTGAGATGAAATGACAAATTAAACACACTGGTGTCGTGATTTACTATCTAACAGTGGACCGAGTCATTGTGTTTAACATAATCATTATTCAAAGAGGATCTGCAATTAATACATTAGAGAAATATTTCTGCTTGATTTAACTCTTAAAACTCAGTTATTGCTATAAAAACTCTAAATCTCTACAGTGTGTTTGAGATGAAGAAATGACAACGCAAACACACTGGTGTCGTGATTTACTATCTAACAGGGGACAGAGTCATTGTGTTTAACATAATCATTATTCAAAGAGGATCTGAAATTTATACATTAGAGAACTATTTCTGCTTGATTTAACTCTTAAAACTCAGTTATTGCTATAAAAACTCTAAATCTCCACAGTGTGTTTATGGCAAGAAATGACAACGCAAACACACTGGTGTCGTGATTTACTATCTAACAGGGGACCGAGTCATTGTGTTTAACATAATCATTATTCAAAGATGATCTGCAATTAATACATTAGAGAACTATTTCTGCTTGATTTAACTCTTAAAACTCAGTTATTGCTATAAAAACTCTAAATCTCTACAGTGTGTTTATGATGGCAAGAAATGACAACGCAAACACACTGGTGTCGTGATTTACTATCTAACAGGGGACCGAGTCATTGTGTAAATCATAAATAAATCAAAAGTGGTTTGTTTAAAAAAACTCATAAATGTATAAGGTGGTAAGGTGGGCCTTTTACACCTCATTTTACATGGGGCAAAAGTCACACATTATTTATACAAATACTTGAGCTAAAATGTTTTTTTTTAAATAATGTCTTAACACTTGTTTAAAAGAATAGTAAAGTTTGTACTATTTTCTGTTTATTTTGATAAATACAATAATATTCAATGAATATAGGCTACTGTCATTAAAATATGTCAAAATAAAAAATACAAAAACAAAACTTCTAATTACATTCTGGTTGTTTAGATTTTTAAATCCTTTTTTCTTGGATTCTGTGTAGAATTTAATTGTAATGTAATGCAAAGTTTGAAACTAGTCAGGGTATCTAGTAAAGCGATGTAATGCTTGTTCCTTTAGTAAGCAGCCTGTTAAACAGCAGAGTCTCTCTGGGACAGCAGGCCATTCAAACAATAGAGGAGTGTGTGTGAACGACGTGTGTTTAAGAGCCCTTACAGTTCCTGCTCCAGCCTACAGGGGAGCTGCTGAGTATGACCTTAAACACACACACACACTTGTAGGTCCCCACTTGGTCAAAAGTAAAAAAAATCACCAGAGCGTTTTTTTAGTGTTTTTACTTGATTTTAACATGATTCAAAGCATGACCAACAGGGGACCTGAAAAATGTCCCCTCTTGGCTCAGAGGTCCCCTGTTAGTGAGTGTGTTACGACACCAAGGTCCCCTGTTAGATAGGTAGACAAGTACACACACACACACACACACACACATGCATACACACGCACACATACACACACACGCATACACACGCACATGCATACACACACACACACGCATACACACACACACACACACATAAGCGCAGAAACGGCCTGTGTCGAGGAAGAATCGAGACATGAAAGTACGCGTCCTTCAGGTCGATCGCTGCAAACCAATCTTGGGGACGGATGCATTCGAAAATGCGTTTCTGCGTGAGCATCTTGAACGGTAGCTTGTGGAGGCTCCGATTCAGGACTCGCAGGTCCAAGATTGGCCGTAACCCACCGGTCTTCTTGGGTACAATGAAGTACGGGCTGTAGAAGCCGGTCTTCATATCGGCTGGAGGGACCGGCTCTATCGCATCCTTCGCCAGTAGGACAGCGATCTCCGCACGCAGGACATGGGCATCTGCAGCATTCACCGAGGTGAAGCGGACGCCCTTGAACCTGGGGGGGCGCCGGGCGAACTGAATCGCATAGTCGAGCCTGATGGTCCGAATGAGCCAGCGAGACGGACTGGGGAGCTCTAGCCAGGCTCGCAGAGACCGTGCAAGCGGGACCATAGGGAACATCGGCGTACCCACCGTGGGGCAGCGAGGTGGAATGCAGGTACCGGGCTGGGGCGGCTGTCTCGTGGAGGCGGCCCGCAGCGAGGTGAGAGTGTGCTGTGCAACACTTACCTGATTCCACAGGTGGGAAAAGGAGGAACGTGAGGAGGTCGTCCACTGCTGCCCGCTGGCGAAGGGGGAGGATGAGTGTGGTCCGGCGTTTGACCGGCCACAACTCTCAGAGCCCCCTGAGGACCCAGAGATGGAGGAAACTGCTCTTTTTATCCTCTGGGGGATGGAGCAGTGCGGTCACCGTCTCCAGAAGAGCAGTCCTCCCCATCTCCGGGTCGCCTGTCTCAGGGCCGCTTGCCCTTGCCCCTGCCAGTGAAGGTCAAATGACTGGCCTTGTTATTGAGGGCTTGTTATTTGGGAAAATTTTTACAGTTTTAGTTTCAGACACAATATCTTCACACAATTTTATATATGATGTAATACTGTCTGCATGGCTGGACTTACCATTGGGCTTGACTGGGCTGTAGCCCTCTGTTACCGGTTTACATTTGTTTGATTTGTTCAGTTATGCCAGTCAGAAATTATTCACCACATTTCCACTATCGGGCCAGTGCGAGCGAGAGCCTCCGACTGCGAGCTTTCAGGCAATAATCAAATGACATAAACTGATATTTATAATTAACACGTTGAATCTCATCTGCTCCATGGTGATCACATGGCTATGGCTGCTTTAAACAGCTTCATTAAGGCTTTTAGCTCAAAAGACAAGAGCGCACATTTAGAAAGATCTTGGTAAATTCTCACGTCTCATTTCTTTACAGAGAATGGTCATTGCTATTCATTTTCCACTAAATTATGCAAACTGAATAGTTTTGAGCGCTCTCGCCCAACTCACTGCAGCAACAATATAGAGGGGCAGAAATTGAGCGTCAGCGTCAGTTCTGGCAGGCAAAGTAGTCAAGACGCTGCTAACGCTATTGGTAACAACACTGTCTCATCAGCTGATTTGCATCAGCTGTTTCAACTCCCCTCGTTACTAATGGCTACGCTAAAAGCAGGGCGCCTATTTAAAGCAGATCAAGTTCGCTCTTACTACTAGCTGCTCGCTGCTTTGCAACCAGGATAAGAATTATTGGTTTTCCTTTGCTTATCACTATGCATTTTGTGCGGTCTGCTTAACAAATCATCGAACATACACAATGCTCTTTTAAAGTGCATTGCTTTTACTCTGTGTTCTATTGAGTGAGATAGTAGTGTTGGCTAATGATTTAATCATGCAATCTTATCCGAGTGTGTCGGTTCAAGTTCTAACATTACAAGCTATTTTCTCAACGAAAGCAACCCCGCTTGATGAGCCTGTAATTATATAATTTGGCAAACGTTTCACTGGGTTCTGTGTCTCGGGCTCTGGGATACGTGTTCCATTTGCAGCATGTTTAGCAGCGATGGGCGGCGGCCAATCGTCACGGACGTGATCCTGAGAGGTGGCCGTCAGCGAGGTATTATTAGTTAAAATCACTCACTGCTCAAATGCATGTTTTGCTTTAATACAAGATTTGTCAGGAGCTAATTAAATGTGGAATTCGGCAGGCAAAACAGAATCATATCACAAGGATTTGTGCAGTGCGAAACATAGCGAGCAATTCGCCCCCACACGGTTCACCTCACATTCATTCAGGTTGTAAACTTGAACTTGCGATTTTGTCGCATGGTTCATAAACTGTCTAATTTGGAGTTTGCATCGCTGCATTATTTTCATGGACTCTCTGAAGTTATACTTAAAACTTAATGTGACTGACTCAAGAACAATTTCAGAGAAATCTGCACTCCACAAGGTAAGTATATCAAGCATATGTCTCAGCTGGCAATTTTTACTCTCATTCATCTGTCTTCATGAAGCTAACTTCGTTTTAAAGCCCTGTTAAAAATTATCAGGTAATTGGCAACGTAATTGACAATGGTATCTGCATTGCTTAAGCTAGTCGTTTTCAGTAAATGCTAGGCTTATGGATATTGTTTTTATCTCTATAGTGGTATTTGTAAATGTGTTACTCGTTTTAAGCTAAAGTTGCTATTGGATATTGTCTTAAGCTATAGTTGAGATCTGAAGTGCTCGTTATTAAAGCTATAATTAATATTGGAAGCGTTGTATTAAAAAGCTAATATTGGAAATGCTTGTTCTTAAAGCTATAGCTAATACTGAAATGCTTGTTCTTAAAGTTTTAGCTAATATTGGAAGCGTTGTATTAAAAAGCTAATATTGGAAATGCTTGTTCTTAAAGCTATAGCTAATACTGAAATGCTTGTTCTTAAAGCTTTAGCTAATATTGAAATGCTTGTTCTCAAAGCTTTAGCTAATATTGAAATGTTTGTTCTCAAAGCTTTAGCTAATATTGAAATGCTTGTTCTCAAAGCTTTAGCTAATAATGAAATGCTTGTTCTCAAAGCTTTAGCTAATATTGAAATGCTTGTTCTCAAAGCTTTAGCTAATATTGAAATGCTTGTTCTCAAAGCTTTAGCTAATATTGAAATGCTTGTTCTCAAAGCTTTAGCTAATATTGAAATGCTTGTTCTTAAAGCTTTAGCCAATATTGAAATGCTTGTTCTTAAAGCTTTAGCTAATATTGAAATGCTTGTTCTTAAAGCTTTAGCTTTATATTGAAATGCTTGTTCTTAAAGCTATAGCTAATATCGGAAATGCTTGTTCTTAAAGCTTTAGCTAATATTGAAATGCTGGTTCTTAAAGCTATAGCTAATATCGGAAATGCTCGTTCTTAAAACTATAATTAATATCGGAAATGCTTGTTCTTAAAACTATAATTAATATTGGAAATGCTTGTTCTTAAAACTAAAGCTAATATTGGAAATGCTTGTTCTTAAAGCTATAGCTAATATTGAAATGCTCGTTCTCAAAGCTTTAGCTAATATTGAAATGTTTGTTCTCAAAGCTTTAGCTGATATTGAAATGCTTGTTCTCAAAGCTTTAGCTGATAATGAAATGCTTGTTCTCAAAGCTTTAGCTGATATTGAAATGCTTGTTCTCAAAGGTTTAGCTGATATTGAAATGCTTGTTCTTAAAGCTTTATTGAAAGGCTTGTTCTTAAAGCTTTAGCTAATATTGGAAGTGCTTGTTCTTAAAGCTATAATATTGGACACGCTGGTTCTTGAAGCTATAGCTAATATCGGAAATGCTCCTTCTTAAAACTATAATTAATATAAAACTTCCAGTAACTTCTTAAAACTATAATTAAACAATTATCGGAAATGTTTGTTCTTAAAACTAAAGATAATATTGGAAATGCTTGTTCTTAAAGCTATAGCTAATATCGAAAGTGCTTGTTATTAAAGCTATAATTAATATTGGAAGCGCTGGTTCTTAATGCTATAGCTACTATTGGAAGTGCTAGTTCTTAAGTTCTAATTAAAAGTGAAAGGCTTGTTCTTAAAGCTATAGTAATATTGAAAATCGCGTGTTCTTAAAACTATAATCAATATTAAAGCTATAACTAATATTGGAAGTGCTCGTTTTTAAAGCTATAATTAATATTGGAAGTGCTTGTCGTTTAATTAATAGTTGATATCGGGAACATGCTTGTTTAAAGCTATAATAAATATTGGAAATCGCTTGTTGTTAAAGCTATAGTGTCTGATGCATGCTTGGCTTAAAGCGATATAGCTACTGGAAAACTACTTTTTCTTAAGCTATAGATGTTGGAAACGTGCTTGTCTTAAAGTATTATCGTAAGCTATAGTAGAGTTTGGAAACATGCTTGTTTTAAAAGCTGTAGGTGCTATTAGAAACACACTTGTTCTTAAGTTATAACGAACTTTAGAGTTAGAAGTTACTTTTCAGAATTGTTTAAAGATTCTTTCAGGAATCTTTCTTCAAGCTAAAGTCGCTATTGGAAATTTGGAAATATGCGTTTTCTTAAAGCTATAGGCACTATTGGGAATATGCTTTTCTTAAAGCTATAGGCACTATGGGAATTTGATATTATTAAAGCTGATAGAGGTTTTTTGGGCCTTATCCTGATATATTGCTAAGATACGTTTTACTTGCGGTCACATGACCTCACATTTCTTATGTATCAATTTGTTCCTAGCACTTCAGCATAATTCTAAGCGCACTAAACTGATAGGAAAGGGGATGAATGGCGTTTTATCTCTGAATCTGACTCTGCTTTTATGTCATCTATGTTAGCCTACCTGAGGAGTCATCCACAAGCTGGTCAGCAGGATCCATTATTTGCCTTGGAGTGCGGAAAGCTCGTGTCCAGAGCCTGGCTTGCCTTCTGTCTCCGCCGCTATGCATACCGCAAGCTTCCCTCAGAGCATTATACAGCTCATTCTCTGTGCATTATGGCTGCTACAACTGCAGCTTCCTCCACTCTTGTCTCTACATTTGAAGGCCATTCATGCGATTGTCTTCATCTGCTTATGAACGTTTTATCTGGCCCGATGCTCGAGCCATCCATTAGAAAAGCTATGAGTGCTGCTCTCTGTTCGTTGCATGGGAAATTTAATATTATAGCTTCAGTAGCTGTCGACGTATATAAATTACTTCTATCAATTAGCTGGTTACATTCATCATGCTAGCTTCACGTAGATCGATTGGATCTTACAATTAAATTCAGTTCGATTGCCTTCTCTCGAAACATTCTTTTGGATCCTCCGTGGCTCTTCGATTTAGAAGGAAGAGCCTGGGAGGATTGCCTGGGTATGGTCTATTGGGGGGATTTATGCTACTCTCCAGTCTATAAAATAGGATGATTGCCCCTAGAAGCTGCTGCTGTTCCCTGTTTTGGATTTCGTGGAGCTCCCCATGATAATGAAGGGGAATTTAGAATAGAGCCATATCACCTATTTACTATTTATTTACTCGTATCAATAACTGTAGCTACATCCTCGTGCTAGATTAAATTGCTTTTTATCCTCTGCTGTCTCTTCAATTAGCTGAAAGAGCCAGGGGGGATTGCCTGGTATGGTTTGGGGGGGGGATAGTTCAGCTCCCCTAGTCCTAATTCACGTGAGCGTCCACTAATGCTGCTTCTGTCCCCTGACTCTGCTATTTCATGGTGCTCATGAAAGGCCAGGAGACTCATCTAATGCTGCTTCTGTCCCCTGACTCTGCTATTTCATGGTGCTCATGAAAGGCCAGGAGACTCATCTAATGCTGCTTCTGTCCCCTGACTCTGCTATTTCATGGTGCTCATGAAAGGTCAGGAGACTCATCTAATGCTGCTGCTGTCCCCTGACTCACTGCTATTTCATGGTGCTCATGAAAGGTCAGGAGACTCATCTAATGCTGCTTCTGTCCCCTGACTCTCTGCTATTTCATGGTGCTCATGAAAGGTCAGGAGACTCATCTAATGCTGCTGCTGTCCCCTGACTCACTGCTATTTCATGGTGCTCATGAAAGGTCAGGAGACTCATCTAATGCTGCTTCTGTCCCCTGACTCTCTGCTATTTCATGGTGCTCATGAAAGGTCAGGAGACTCATCTAATGCTGCTGCTGTCCCCTGACTCACTGCTAATTCATGGTCTCATGAATGGTCAGGAGACTCATTCGAACAGAACCATATTGCACCAATTAGTAATTCATTCATAAAATTCATAAGCATTTTTCTACACCATCCTCTTGTGTCATTCTCAAGAGGATTGCCAGGTATGGTTTGTTTGGGGGGAATAGTTAAGCTCTCCCAGTCCTAAACTGGTAAGCGTTCCCTGATGCTGCTGCTGTCCTCTGACTCTCTGCTATTTCATGGTGCTCATGAAAGGTCAGAGGACTCCCTGAACAGAGCCATACCGCCAAAAACAAATTGAATTCAGAATTCATCAACTGATTGCAATTCAATAAAAATTTCTAAATCATTTTTATTGTCATGTGTGTTCTTGACTTAATGGACCTGACAGAAATGTCATCAAGATGATAACAAAATACCCCTTTATTGAGTTCCTGTTTTTTATATATTTAGTTTAACCACTTTATTAGTCCCACAAGGGGCAATTGTATTAGGGCTGTGGCAGCACATCACAACTAAAAAACACATACAGTAAAACAATCATACTCCACAATATCTACATATTACAACTATGTATTGATTTTGTTAAACATTATAACATAAGCCTATGATATAGGAGTTAACACACAAGCGAGAGTGCAACACAGTGTTTTATTAAAA
>NC_137117.1:3019239-3214239 GCF_949357685.1 Gobio gobio | reverse complement strand
AATAGACGGAAGTAGTTCCGCTTCGAAGCAGTGGCTTATGGGAGTTGTAGTTCTCGTTAACACGACCATCTCACGTGTGTGAGCGGGTTGTTTTGTTTGTGTTTTTGTAGTATAAGTGTACGCACAAGCAAAATGTCTTCGGTGCTCGAGGATTTCTTTGCTTGTCCCTCAGAAACTTTATTTGAGAAGTGTACAAAGGAGCAGTTGTTACAAATTGCTGAACGCTTCAGTATCGATCTCACTACTCATGATAAGCGACTGAAGGAAACACTTGTGTCTACTTTGAGGCGATCACTCGTAGAGAGAGGAGTTTTGGAGGTAAACCCTGAGTTTATTGCTCCTAGTGAGTCTTTTGTGTTTTCTCCTTGTGAGGTTGACATTGAAAGTGAATCAAAATTTCTCGATTTGTCCCTGCAAGAGAAACAGCTATATTTAGACTCTGCGAAGATCCGCGCTGAGCGTGAGGATCGCGCTATGAAAGAGAGAGCGGTAGAGCGAGAATTCATTGTGCGAAAACTGGAACTTGAGTTGGAGAGAGAACGGGATGATCGAGCGTTTCAGTTAAGGAAGTTGGAGTTAGAGTTGTCAGTTAAAGAGGCAGAAGCTGCGCGAGTTGACGTGCGGCCGGTTGAATCACCTGTGTTTGACGTTCACCGGAATGTGAGATTAGTTCCGCCATTTTATGAAAAGGAAATAGAGAAATATTTTTATCACTTTGAACGTGTTGCTCTATCCTTGAAATGGCCAAAACAGTTGTGGACTTTGCTGTTGCAGTGTGTTTTCACAGGAAAAGCACAGGAAGTGTATTCTGCTCTCACCCTGGAACAGAGTGGTGATTATGATGTGGTGAAATCTGCTGTGTTACACGCATATGAACTCGTGCCTGAGGCGTATCGCCAAAAATTTAGAAATTTTAGTAAAACTGACGAATGTACTTATATTGAATTTGCAAGAGAAAAGGAAAATTTGTTTGATCGATGGTGTAATTCTATGAAAGTCACAACTAAAGAGCAGTTAAGAGAATTGATGCTTTTGGAGGAGTTTAAGCACTGTGTTCCTCATGCTGTAGCTACATATCTCACTGAACACAAGGTGAATAAACTTTGATGAATTTGTGTTAACCCATCGTGGGACATTCAGTTCAGTCAGCTTTAAAACTGACGTGAATAAGTCTGATGCGATGGAGTCACTTTCTAGAGTGTAACGTCATGATTTCTGTTGCATGTTTCTCTCGTCTCTCTCTTTTTGCATTTCTAGGGCCCAGAAGTGTTGGAAGATGGAGTGGAGTGGTAGATGCTTCATGATCGATTACTACCTTGATGATTGTCCTTGTTCTCATGAGTTGATTGACATTAATTTTTCTTTTTGGATTCTTTGCAGAATCTTTTTGAGGAGGGAGGTGTTACGACCCTGTCTCCTATTGTGTTCTGAGGGTGTGATTGGCTGCAGACAATCATACTTAATTGATTAATTTATGGGGGAGGATATAAAAGCTGTATCCACCTGCTCATCACTACTTCCTCTGGGGGAACATCTCCAGAGAAGTCATTTTGCTCCACTTTGTTGTTGTCTGTTTTAGTTATCATTTCTCAACATTCCTCACCAATTGGATTATTATTTTTCCCCTGTATTGTTTAAATCCCTAGACTTTGTTATATTTCTGTAATGGATCACTATTTGTGCTTAATAAATAATCTTGTAAGTCAAACTATTCATTTTGCATGTGTGATCCTCTTTATGTAACGGTCGAGAACGAGCTGGCCGTGACAATAATCTAAACACATAATTATTATGATGAATATCTGCTCACATAAACATCACAACACACCGGATATGAATAAATCATAGGATCTTTATTATTGACTTACATCAGTTGTGAATGAAAATACTGAATTATTATTTAGAGCAGATGACTCTTCAATCTAGGGCTGTCACTAACAATATTTTGGTAATTAAATTTTTTTGTGATGATAAAAATAGACCTAAGCCTTTAAAATGAATTAAAGTACATGTACAATAACAATGAGGCATTAATATTTGGTTCAATTATCAAGTTATCATATTATAGTTTATAGAAACATGCTAAAATGCATAATATAATACACATAATATATAAAAAGTTTATCGTGTGTATATTATGTGTGATAACAAATTCCTGCAGAGCGAGCCAACGGCACTTTACAGCCGATCAAATCCTGGTTTAATTTCATTCAAATGTTCACTTAATCTTTAATATTTGGCAACTTCTTTAAAATAGAAACGCTACAGTCACTGTCATTTCTCGAATAAGAACGTGGACATCAAAACATGCAAACTCAGAGCGAGGGTTTAGACGTTTATTTAGAAATCGTGATGTTTTTTTAATGGTTTAAATACATTGTGCATCTTCAGAAAACGGTCTAATAATGCGGTTCATGGATTCTTGTGTGTGGAATGAGCCACTTCTGGTGCTTTGACGGTTACTCGACACGGGTAAATTGCAATCGAGACTTTTTCCGCAATTATGAGTTTATATCTCGCAATTCTGACTTTTTGCACAATTACGAGTTTATATCTCCCAATTCTGACTTTTTGCACAATTATGAGTTTATATCTCGCAATTCTGACTTTTTGCACAATTATGAGTTTATATCTCGCAATTCTGACTTTTTCCGCAATTACGAGTTTCTGTCTCATAATTCTAACTATTTGCGCAATTACGAGTTTATATCTCACAATTCTGACTTTTTGCACAATTACGAGTTTATATCTCACAATTCTGACTTTTTGCACAATTTCGAGTTTTTATCTCACAATTCTGACTTTTTCCGCAATTACAAGTTTATATCTCACAATTCTGACTTTTTTTCCCACAATTACAAGTTTATATCTCACAATTCTGACTTTTTTGCAATTACGAGCTTATATCTCACAATTCTGACTTTTTTGCGCAATTATGAGTTGATATCTCACAATTCTGACTTTTTTGCAATTACAAGCTTATATCTCGCAATTCTGACTTTTTGCGCAATTACGAGTTTATATCTCACAATTCTGACTTTCTTTCACAATTACAAATGTATATCTCGCAATTCTGACTTTTTCTGCAATTACGAGTTTATATCTCGCAATTCTGACTTTTTCCGCAATTACGAGTTTAAATCTCACAATTCTGACTTTTTTTTGCAATTACGAGTTTATATCTCGCAATTCTGACTTTCTTTCACAATTACGAATTTATATCTTGCAATTCTGACTTTTTGCACAATTATGAGTTTATATCTCACCATTCTGACTTTTTTCTCAATTACAAGAATTTTTTTTAAATCGAGTACTGAAATTTAATCGAGGAATCGTGACAGTCCGACTTCAATCTAGTGCATATTCTTCAAGAGAAGCGAGAGCATTAGAAGCTTCACAATGACAGTGTTTTTGACTTTGGTTTGAGCTCAATATCAGTGAATGCGTGCACCTGAGTGAGCTGACGGCAGTCCATCGATGCCAGGAGCTTCTGAGAGCCGGAGACGGTGGGAACAAACTTCTCCATCAGTGTAACCGTCGCAAGCTTCTCCACATCACTGACACACAGAAAGACAATATCAACTCTCTGGAAGATGTTCACTCTTTAAATATCATATTTAATGCAGTACAATCTATGTTTCTGAACCAATCTAAAGTGCAGGAACACGTCACAGCTGAAATTAAACTGCTGTTAAACACTGAAAGTGCACTGTAAGGTGTTTTATTACATTCATGTGTTGTAATGAGTGTGTATTGCAGGGAATTCAACTGCATTTTCTAAATTCTGAGTGGCAGTTGAGAGTTTGAGAGTTACCATGACGACTGTGGCTCATCCTCAGACAACACAGAGTTTGAATAAGACCAACTCTCGTCTCTCTCACGCTCATTTAATGCTAAAGGTGAGTAAAAATCATCAGATTTCAGAGCAAACGTCAAACGCTTTAATGTCTAACTATTGTATTTCAAGAGAATGCTCATTTTATTAATAATTTTAGTATAGTTATGCCATAGAGAAGTCTGTTAGTGTATCATTTACCTGAGATCAGTCTGCTGTGTGAAAGTTTATTTATATGTGTATTTATATATTTATTCAGAGTTAAAGTCCCACTGAAGTGCAGCGTTATTCAATGTGTTGACGTCATTTCCTCTGAAACAGGAAGACAGGGCTTTTTTAAAAACAGCCAATAGATGAAGTGTAAAGCAGCTCAAGCGTTCACACAGTCCCAAACACTTTTCTGAACTATTGCTGCATGAGCTGTGGATGTCAAACGCAGCAGATTCAGTGAAATATGTGTGATTTACACGACACTTACAGAAGAAATGTTCTCTCAGAATATACGGCTACTTCTGAAGGGCCGTCAGTGGAGAAATACTTCAAATCTTTGAGTGTTAGTGTTTTCAAACTTGCTCTCTTGCTTCTCTTCATTGTTCTGTCAGTCATGGCGTCCTCCAGTGATCCTCCAGTGTCCTGTGACGTCTGTGATGAAAGAAAGCAGAAAGCTGAACACAGGACTCACAACACTGTTCCTGTAGAGGAGGAGAGTCCAGAGGAGAAGGTCAAGAGTTAAACACTTTAAACACACTTTAAGACATTAGCAGCAGATCCTTTAAACAGCTCATGAACTGCATTTTATAATGTTCTCTGAGCTCCACTTATGATATTATCAAGATTTGTAGATACAAAACATCTTAATTTAGAAGTAATGAGCTATTTTCTGTCCTGTTTTTGACCGTCAAAAAAAATTAAATGTTTTTAATGAAATATGATTTTAAAAGTCATAATAGTGAGATAAAAAGTCGACAATACATCTCAATACAAGCTCAGTTTGAGTCTGTCCCGTATTCACGACTACATGACATGCGTGAGTCGGTGGGTGGGGCTAAAGAGGCGATGATGTAGAAGTGGGCGTCAATCTTCTTCTGCAGAGGTGTGTCTTTCATCGCACTATTACATCATAATGTGACGAGATCCAAAATCGTCAAAATCAAGATCAAAACGTCGTTTGAGCAGCTTGTCTTCAATAAAAGATGTTTTTGGACTGACGAGGAACTTTTTTGTGTTCTGAAACTTACAGGATATTTTTATAGTACAATGACCTCCACTCTTACATGTCAAAGGAAAGTTTGATTTGAAATCTGTATAAATTCAAGAACTGCTGTTCAGTCCCTGCCTGATATACAGCATCCATTGACAGGCGCCATTGTGACGATACAATCAATGTTATTCGCTTCTCCTCTCAGCGGTGATAATGTTGTGCTGATCAGTGCACGTCATTCTCAAAACTGGACTAAAAGACACAAAACTGAAAAGTTCAAAATCAATATTCAAAAGAGACTGAAGTGTTTTTCTCTGGTTCAGACACAGACAGACGTTCATCAGATGATCCAGGACAGAATGAAGAAGATTCAAGAGATCCAACACTCAGTAGAGCTGAGAAAAGTGAGTGTCAAATATTACAACTGATAATGTTGCACATCATAATATTTCAGTTTGCTTAATAATAAAGGAGCTAAAAAATATGTTTCACTTTATTTTGATGGTCCCTTTAACACGTTCTGTTGACTATAAGTAACGTTGCACCCGGAGGTCATAATCTATTATTACCCGTCATTTTAATTTTAATATTTTAATGATAATAAGCCATTTTACAGGCTCTGTTTTTGTTCACATGTACAAACTTACAGGACATATAGTCTAGATTATGCTTTGATTTATTCATGAAGAGAAAGTTGAACAGAGACTGTGGGTCACTTTTCAGGTTTCATCATCAATGTTTGTCCAATAAATCATAATAAGGGTCAGAGTAACGATTCACAATTCAGTTTTCAAACCATACAATGCTAAATATAATTTTCTTTTAACCCATTTTTTTGGTGTACTTCATCAATAGACACTTATTCTAACGTGTGACTTCAGAAACACTCATTTGAATGAATGAAATCTAACCGATTTTCTATTTTTCCATGTTTTTGTCTTGTATTTGCTCCGTTGGTGTAAATGCGTCCCCCTTGACCAAGAGTATAAGGTATATTAATAAATAAAGTAATAAAGCATAAGTATGTAAATACAAACCGCCTGGGCGATGTGTGAAATCAGTCCCAGTGCCTCCGGGATCTCACTTTTCCCGCTGCTCCCGATGGCCAGTCCGAGACTGCCTTATATTTAGCAGTTATTATATATTAATAATGAAAATAATGGCACTTCGGGTGAGAAAGGTCGTCCTCTGTGTTCAGTCTTTTAAACTCCTCACGTGCATGCAGTGAAAATAAAGCAGTTACACCAATGAGATGATAGCAGTCCACGGCCACACCCCCGTGATAATGATCAGCCCACGGAGCAAATTACACGACAGAAGATTTCATTTATTCAAATGATTGTTTCTAAAGTCAGAATTTAGCAAAAGTGAAATTGAAAAAAGGGGAGAAAAGGGCAAATATCAATCGATGATGTAACCGAAAAACAAGAAAAACGAACGTCTGGTTTAAATATTTCATTTGCATATGAATTTACAAAGAATATTTCATGTGATTTTTTTGGCTGTTCAGACTTGCTAAATCTGATCAGGTCTCAATCGGATATGCACAATAACTATTTCAACTGACAGTCTGAGCGTAGCCTAATACTCTAATGAGAGTTCGATGATGTGTAGGTGCATAGACACTTAAGCCCAAAGTATACTTCAGCCGTCCGGGTGACGTAATTTCCATCATCAGGAGACTTATAATAATAATAATTCATTACATTTATATAGCGCTTTTCTGGGCATAATTTTGGTCATCAGGAGACTTCACGAGCGTCCGCTCACCCCGTCCACATGCAGCCCAATTTCTGAGACTGTCCGCGTACAACAGCGCATGCGGAAGAAAGGCAGAAGAGTCACAACAATTGCACCGCACGTGTCGAACTCGGCCATCACAACTCACACACGGTTGAGTAAACGTCTAAAGCTGTGCGGACACGACTGCACACGAGACGCGTCCGGACACGGAAACTGAAGTATACCCGGGGCTTTATAGTCGACAGAATGCGGAGCATCAAAATAAAGTGTTAAAAAAATTTTTTTAAATTACATTACATTTTAATTTAACTATCCACTTAAATAAATATGCAAATACATAAACGATTGTTTAATTGATCTCCTTCATCAGAGAAACACAGAGGAAGAGAAATCCTCCAGTGTTGAGCTCTTCACTGATCTGATCCGCTCCTTTGAGAGATGTCAGTCTGAGCAGCTGAAGATGATGGAGGAACAGCAGAAAGCAGCAGAGAAACAGGCTGAAGATCTCATTAAAGAGCTGGAGCAGGAAATCACTGAGCTGAAGAGGAGAAACACTGAGCAGCTCTCACACACTGACCATCATCTCCATGATACACAGGTGTGTGAACTTGTAACGCGTGTGTTTAGGAGGGAAAGGGGAAAGCTCTCCTGACTCGAGTGGCAGCAGGAAACATCTCACAGAAACATTTCACAGTGCTTTATTCCAACCTCCAAGGTGAACTCGTATAACTGTCTTCCACAAACGTCCTACAGTCAACAGCGTTACTTATTAAATTTAATCACTTAAATGAGCACCAGAAAATAAAATAAACACACTTACATGCTGTACTCATGACTCGAGGCACACATGCAATGCCAACAGTTCAGGGAAACAACTCGATTTATCCACTCATACATGACTGCGTTGAAAAGCTACCAGGGCAGAGGAATAATGCACATACAGTACAAGCATACATGTTAGCACAGCGTACATTAGTTCAGTAACATTTAAAGGTATGACCGCAACACAAAAGTGAAATGCTCAATCTTCCCTAGATGAGAACCATGAAAATGCACCAAGAACATTAATAACTAACACTCAAGCAACACTGTAACTTCGTCTGTCCGTATGGTATGGGTCAGTCCACTTATTCACCGTCCAGTCAGAAGTAATCTTAGGGACTCTTCTCTGTCTCAGTGCGTAATGACCCAGACCTTGTCCTGAGGCAGTGGAGAGGGGTACGATAGCAATAGTGTCAGGCAAAGAGTCACGTGAATTGGACACAACCCCCACATCCGTACTGTCTGGTGTAACGCCAAGTGCTCAGTCAAACGTCTTTTAACACTATCATCTGAAATTCTGTTTGAGCAGTCAGCACTTACACAATGGTTAACATCAACAGATTATTCTCTGTCCATCTGGGAATCAAAGTCCTCATCCAAATGTAGTGACATCTCATCATTACCACAGGAACGTTTCGGGGCCCTGGTCGTGTCCCACGAATGAAATGGCACGCCAGCATATTCTCCAGTGTCCATGTTTGAAAGTTTGTAATTGACACTTGACAGTTTCTTAGAGACGTGAAATGGTCCAGCATATACTAAGGCCAACTTGGCTGTAGAGTTTGCATCAGCATCGGATTTGGGGAGGGTCTTAACTCTCACCAAGTCATTCATAGCTGGTAATAGAAACATTTCTCTTTTGTATGCTTCGCACTGAGAGCAGGGGTGCTCTCAAACTCTCAGGATAAGGTACCTCAGGATCATCTACTCCTGCAGAATTTGGTTGTGTTATCAAATCATGCTGCGTCTCCAACTCACGGCCATATAACTACTGTACATTGCCGGGGAGTGACCGGTGCTCTCATGGGGTGCAGTACGAAGAGCAAAACAGATTTGTGGAAGATACTTATCCCACGAAGTGTGCTTGTCCCCAACGTAGGCACGGATGGCAGTTTTCAATGTGTGGTTTACCCTCTCGGTGGTGTTAGTTTGTGGGTGGTACGCTGTTGTCAGCCGGTGTTCAATGCCAAGGGCAGGAAACACATGCTCACAAAGATTCCTCTCAGATGGGGTGCGACGATCTGATATGAGGAAGGTTGGTGAAAAGGTTTCGCTAAGAAACTTACTTACTGCCACTTGAGCTGTTGCTGACCGCACTGCACTCACCTCCACCCATTTTAAAAAGTAGTCAAGACGATTAGATGTTCGTTGCAACTCGGAGTACATGGAGGCAGACCCACAAAATCCATATCATAATGCGCTTCTGAAGGCCACATGAAGTTTGAAGGTCTGTAGCTTTTGACTATGCAGAAAGTTGGTGACTTCTGCGCACTGTGACCCTCAGCATGCGCTGACCCCAATCTGTGATTTTACATGGCCTCTCACTTCGTGGCTGAGTTGCTGTTGTTCCCAATTGCTTCCACTTTGTTATAATGTCCCCGCCATTCCACCTTGGCCTGTTGCCCTAACACCTCGACCGCCATTCCTCTCTCCTTCAGCTCCCCTGTCGACCATCGTACCTGCGACATCACAGGGCTCCCTCGACCAGCCAGCTTCGCCTGGGTCGGACATCACCAGCCCTTGGCCATGCACTTGCGATCCTGCCGCTACACTCCAGCTCTCTACCCCTGTGGTTCAGTGTCAGTCCTCAGTCGCACCAGTTCTGCCGCAGCCCTCCGGTCTTTCAGTTCCACCTCGGGGGGATCGTCGTGGCAGCTCCATCGTGGCCGCCGATGCCTACGGTGTCCCACACCTCCATCTACGCCCAGGGCTCTACCCCCATCTGCGCAGTTACCATCGCTCGTCCCCATGGTGGCATTGAACTCCACTACATCATGGCTTCTCCCTCCAGCAATGCTGCCATGGAGCACCACCAGGGCTGGATTCTGGGTTGCCTACCCCTATCTTCTTCTGTTTGGGACATCTCCTTGGCTTCTCCCACAATCTTCACCACCCTGGCCTCTTTTATCACCTCTCCGGGATTCACATCCTCCACCAAAGCCTCCTCCTGTCATCGAACTGTTGACACGAGGTTGTGCTTTTCCAGGAGGGTGCGTACTGTCACGGTTCTGTTGTGTCTGGACTTTGTTTTCGGTCTTCAACGTTTCCCTGCTTGTTTGAGTTCCTCATTTCTTACTATGATTACCATTTTCAGTCGTCATTCAGTTCTGGTGTGTGTAATGAATCATCCTTGTTTGCCATTGTATTTAAGCTGCTCTGTTTCAGTTGTGTGCGTCTGGTCTCATCTATGTAAGTTGTGATTGCCTGCTGCCTTCTGTTATATTACCTTTTGAAGTATTATTAAAGACTGTGCCTATGCTCCGTCTTCATCGTCGTGTGATCTTCCTGCAACCTGTGAGTGACAGAAGCGCTCTGCTCTTAAAGGGGCCACATTTTATTCCACTCGTTACAAACTTCTCTCTCATCAGTCAACATGTACAATATTACAGGAGCAACACTGTTCCCAAACCTGGTGAGCTGACTGACCATTTATTTTTCCAACAGTCTTTAGAAATTGTACAAAAGAGAACAAAATCATAACAATGCATTTTTTGGGGAAATAATAATAAAACATTTACTGTGTAAAACATTAAAAATATAAGAATATCATATTTAACACCCCTCTCTCTCTCTCTCTCTCTCTCTCTCTCTCTCTCTCTCTCTCTCTCTCTCTCTCTCTCTCTCTCTCTCTCTCTCTCTCTCTCTCTCTCTCTCTCTCTCTCTCTCTCTCCTGTAGATGAGCTCATCTCTGTACAGTCGTCCACACACCAGGAACTGGACCGAGATCAGGATTGACTCTGATGTGAATGTGAACTCTCTGTATGGAGCTCTGACTGAACTGAAGAAAACTCATGAGACACTAAATGAAAAGCTCCGTCAAACTGGTATGTGAATGATAAATTTGCCAGTAATTAAGAACGTTTCTCTTTTTCAAAGATTACTCTCGGTTAAATCCAGTTTCAGCATCGGTGTGATGCTGTTGATCACTGCAGATAATGTCAGTCTCAGTCAGCAAAGGATCACAGTTAGTGACAGATCTAGACAAACTTCTAGTTTGTTTACTTCAGAAAAACAAGGAAAAACAACGGCCGGAGTGCCTGACAAGGCTGAATCAGTGACAAAGATATCAGCGCACTTAGTATGCACTTACAATAACCATAACATATCTTCAACTTCCATGTTAGCATTAGACTGACATAAAAAAGACTCACTAATCCCAGTAAAGTCCTATCCAAACTTTAACTCATGCCATAACCAGCTAAAACACTATTACTGTAACTTACTTTAGAGACATGTAAGCAACATGATGTAACTATCCGTGTACAAACACTAACACATCACCAGAACTCTCTACACACCACTGATGCTGCCAATAGAGAGAAACTCACTGTTAACCTGAAATTATTCCTATAAATAATTCTTCATTATATTGTCATCTGTGTTCACAGGGTTGAAGTTTGTGCAGAAGTTTGCAGGTACAGTGTGATTGACACCATTTTTTTCAATACACTTGATAATCTGTATTATATACTGTACATCTGAACGTGTTTGTTCTGAAGTTGATTGATAATGTCTGATCTCTCTCAGTGGATGTGACTCTGGATCCTGATACAGCGAGTCCATATCTCATCCTGTCTGAGGATGGAAAGCAAGTCAGTGATGGAGACATTGAGCAGGACATCCCAGAAAACCCAAAGAGATTTGATGAGGGTTCTTGTGTTCTGGCAAAGCAGGGATTCAGTTCAGGGAGATTTTACTATGAGGTGCAGGTGAAGGGAAACACTGAGTGGGTTTTAGGAGTGGTCAGAGAATCCATTAACAGGAAGGGGGATATTATCCCGAGTCCTGAGGATGGAATCTGGACTATAGGTCTGATTGATGAGAATCATTATGCAGTTATTGATAGTCCAATGCATATAATCCCTTATAAAGTGAAACCTGAGAAGGTGGGTGTGTTTGTGGATTATGAGGAGGGTCTGGTCTCTTTTTATGACGTGGAGTCCAGATCTCATCTCTACTCTTTCACTGGTCAGACTTTCACTGAGAAACTCTATCCATATTTCAGCCCAGGTGATAATGATGAAGGTGAAAACTCAAACCCCCTGATCATCTCACCTGTCAGTTAAAAAACAACAACCTTGAAATCTGAAAGGATTAACTATGGATGTGCTGTTTTGTTACACATATATTTCCAATTTTTTTCTTCCATTAATACTTTGCATTTGCTTTTCAGATCTACTATAACATTTTACATGATTTAATATGATATGTTGAATTTCTACAAAATTTGCTAAATTTCCAAACTTTCCGAAGTGTTTCTATGATTTTACCTTTCTCTCTCTCATCTCCAGCTGTTAACACTGAATGTCTTGTGAAATGTTTTGTTTTTGGTTTATATTGTAATAACTGCAGCATCTGAATAAAGACATAAAGTGTTCAATGCTAGTTTGGACTGATATTTCTTGTAAACACAACAGCTTGCTAATTGTTTACCAAATAAACATTGGCTAACGATCTGCTCACATAAACATGACAACAGAAAGGATATGAATAAAACATGCGGGATCTTTACTGTTGACTTGAATTGGTTTCATATGCCAGTTCTGAATTATCATTTAGTGTAGATGACTCTTCAATCTAGTGCATATTCTTCAAGAGAAGCGAGAGCATTAGAAGCTTCACAATGACAGTGTTTTTGCCTTTGGTTTGAGCTCAATATCAGTGAATGCGTGCACCTGAGTGAGCTGACGGCAGTCCATCGATGCCAGGAGCTTCTGAGAGCCGGAGACGGTGGGAACAAACTTCTCCATCAGTGTAACCGTCGCAAGCTTCTCCACATCACTGACACACAGAAAGACAATATCAACTCTCTGGAAGCTGTTCACTCTTTAAATATCATATTTAATGCAGTACAAGCTATATCTAAAGTGCATGAACACGTCACAGCTGAAATTAAACTGCTGTTAAACACTGAAAGTCTTACCCATACGGGATCTTCCTGACGCTCTGCATTCCCAATCCCTCTATAAGGAACAAAACGTTCCTCAACACTTGTGACAGCGGGTTCAGGAACGGGATCTTGACTGTCAACTCTTTCCCCAGCACAGCGTCCTCTAGAGGCTGAAACAGCACAAACACAATCAATGATGGAGAGTTTCTTTATGATGAACTGAATCCAAATATGTAGTGGACAGCACATTCCAGGGCCCGGTTTATGGCCGGGCCACTCTCTGTCCATAACAGTGGACAAAGGTTTGCTACATTTTGATTGGATCTTGGTGGACTTACACAAACAAACTGTCCAACGCCATCAGATAAGATGCTCTGACAACATCCAGACACCTCTTAGAGGCCAAAAAGACCAGCTCTTGTACCAAGCCCAGGAAGGACAAGACATCTCATTGGCCCACATGCAGTTTCTGGCCTTCACCCACATCCCTAATGTCCTGGTCTATGACTGCCATAAAAATTCCACAGGACCTCAGCAGTAGTGGGTGAAAGAAAGACCAAAATGATCTATCCAAATCCAGTCATAACTATGTTTGGAAACCTTAAGACTGATGTAAACTACACACATCCATTTCATACTTATTCAGAGAAATAAGTATTCTCAGTGACAGCTATTTGTAATCCAACATCTTACACAGAATCAGCTGTTAATGAACAAATTAATGAACAGTTCAATCTTATCCCATCATGTTTGGTTTCTATTTGTTTAGAATATTGCCAAGGGTATTCTGATGGTGGTTTGGAAAGTGAGAAATGCATTGGTAAACTTTAAAGAAACTTTAAAGACTTCTAACTGTGTACAGTATGCAAATGAGTTCCACAGGAGAAAGGAGGGTGAGTCTCACTGTGGACCTCTGATGCCAGCAGCCAATCGCAACACTAGAATGGAGAAGCGCCAAATTGCAATCTCCTCCTATTCGGAAAAGGATAAAGGTACCCTTTCAACAGCCACACCTTGTTCTGAGTCTCCCCAGCAAGGATGAGACTGTAACAGTTCACCACGTTCTGAGTCTCCCTTCAAGAGAGACATAACAGATACACCGTAATGTTCTGAGTTTCTCCTTGAGAGAGACAAACAGTTCACCAAGTTCTGAGTCTGTCCGGCGAGGATGAGACTGTGACAGAGCAACCAAGTTCTGAGCCTCTGGTTCATCCAGAGAGACAACAAAAGATCCAAGGATCTGAATCTACAGCTTGTGAGGCAGCAACAGATACGACCACGTTCTGAGCCTCCAGCCTGTGAGGAAAGAGACATTAACAACCACTACGTTCAGAGTTTTAGTCCAGTGAGACTACAGCACGTCCCGAGTCTCCATGCCAGAGAGACCAAAGCGGATTGACCAAGTCCTGAGTGTCTGACCCACAGAGTCAGAAGACACACAGAGACATTTGCAACAAGGTTAAGCTCAGGAGAGCAAACCTTCACTTTGAGGTTCCTTCGTCTGCGTGTTCCAGATTTTTGGACCCTTTGGTGCTCCAGGAGATCAGCATCCCACAGATCTTCGTGTTCAAGACTGTTGAAACGGATTCCAGCTCCTTTCCCACTGCATTGTCACCCAGCACAACCAGTGGAAGAATCATCTCCATCGGACTGCTTACTCAACCACGTGGAACGTAAATATCACTTAACCAAACCTCTTTCCAGAAACCTTGGCATTGTTGTATATTATCAGTATATGATTTTCTAATTTACATTAGAGTTAATTTAACTGATGCTAGTTGACAACAAATAATCTTTCGTTTATTTGTTTGAAGCATAATAAGGTTCTTCACCTTAGTTTCAGAGAAACAACAGTTTATCTTTCCATAAGATAACGCAACTCTTCCATAGCCACACTCAACTTAATCACATGTATTTTATGTATCTTATGCACTTTATTCCTTTATCATTCATTGTATTCATTTAGTAGTTGTGTTAGCTATTCTTGTTTATCTTTTGCTAATAAAATCTATTTTATTACAATTGTGTCTTACTTGTGCTGATAATACAGAAAAGGCTCTACAAGTTAGAAAACCCACCAATCTTTCAGATAAATCAGCTGACCAACTCTCCCCACTTTACATTCAATCTAAAATGATTGAACAGCTCCTGTGTGGAGTGTTCTCATAGGGCCAAGGTAAAAGACCTTGACTAGTGTCCCAAACTAAGAGAGGGGGAAGGTGGTCATCTGATGTACTCATAACCACACCTTAAGTGACGTGTGATCCAGAAATCACAACGTCCGCGGTGACGTGAGTACCAATCCCTACCTTACTTAACGTCCTTGGATGGACGAAGGTAAAATCACTACATATTTGGCGTCCCTTGTTTGGGCCCAAAAGTGAAATTATTACAATAGCATTTATTTGGATTAATGAGAGAGAGAGAGAGAGAGATAGAGAGATAGAGAGAGAGAGAGAGAGAGAGAGATTCGTACCTGTGTGACTGAGTCTGTTCAGCGTCTCTCTTAACGAAGATGTGCGTTTATTACTGAAAAATAGCAATGTAACCCCATCGTTGCTGAGAAATATACATGCACATGCACACTTTTATGTCATTCCGATTTAAATCATTCCGATTGAACGATTCTGTGGACAGTTTACACGAGACGTTATCTAAACTGATCTGGTGTTGCTGTAAGAAACACCTCAGAAAAATTCATTCTTCTGTCAGGCGCAGTTGAAGTAGAAAGTGCCTGGGACAAACGCTGTCAGATGAGATGGCGTAGCCAGGCTATGTCTGTGTCATCATTCCAACACTTATCTTCACTTATCAATAAAAAGTTTTACACTTCAGAAATATTAGTGTATCCTTATGAAAGCAGTGTTAATATGCAGCATTTTCATTCTGACTTTCAGACTTTTAAACCGATTACAGTGCTCTGTGTAAACACACCTGAAATGAAAACAGCGCATTAATATAGAACGAGGATTCATCTGACTTGGAACTACCTCTGGATTAAACGATTTTATTGCACACCTTCCAGCCAATCAGAATCAAATATTCAGACAGACCATGGCATAAATTACATTAGTTATAGTTAAACTAAAATGTTATGTTATGGTTTTGTTTGCACTAATAAATGCTGCTGCCTACCAATAAAACTTTGTTCCATCATTTTTTTTTTCTATATCGTCATAAATATCGTTATTGCAAATATTCTTGAAATATCGTGATATCATTTTGAGGCTATATCGCCCACCCCTAGTCGACAGCCCACTTGGGTGGAGACAGTGACATTAAACTAACAGTGATTTGTAGTTGATGAGCACAAAAACATGTAGGTGTGTATCTCTGCAGAACACTAGTGGGTGTTTCCCAATCAGTGGGGCGTTTTCAAACCACAATGGGTATTTTCAATCGTTTTACCTGATTTGCTCTGATCCACTGGGGGCTTGGTTTAGGGGTGGGCTTTAGTAAGTCTTGAAAAATGGTTGAAAAACATCTATTGTAGTTTGAAATTGCCCACTGATTTTGGTTGAGCATGTGTACTTCTCAGTAGCCTAACTGATGCTTCTTCATTAGAGAGAAAACACAGGTGCATCCTCTACAGTCTTGTGTGTTGAACCACCTGACATACATGACTTCTCTTGTACAATTTCAAACAATGCTCCATCTACCTTATTATTTCTCTGTTCCTTTATTTTGCGTGCTTGTTATTTGCGTTTGATTTGTATTGTTACTGACTGTAATTAGTAGGGGTGTAACGATTCATCTACTACATCGATGTATCGATTTATTTTCCTATGATCTAACTACATCGATCTGTGCTCGGCAACTTGGCCTTCCGAACGACATATATTGATCTAACATCGTTTTAAAAGGTAATCAATCGATTGTATCGATCATAGGAAATAATGCATTGGATTTAAGCACGTCAGACTTTATGGATGTTTTTTCTTAGCACATTTAATGATAAAGGCGTTAAACGTTACTCGATTCAGTCTGCCTATCTGTGACATCATCGCAACGCACCAGCGCTAAAAAAACAAAACATAGCATGGCGGATGGCAGAAGAGAAGATAACGAGCGAGAAATTATCAAGCAACCAGGAGAAAGAGCTAACGTTACCTGTACTTTCAACCCTTGCTAAATGTTACCTGTGCATTCCTGACCCCAGTGTGCCAGCAGAGCGAGCTTTAGCACTGCTGGAGACATAGTGAACGCACAGAGAAGAGTTCTGCGCTCAGATCATGTTGATATTTTTGAAAAAGAAATCTGTAGAGTCATTGAAGAGTAGTTGGTTACATTTTATCTTTTGTTAAATATTGTTTGTTTATTAAACTGAGAGTAGTAGCAGCTTCAGCCAGTTTATTCAACCTGAAGAAATGCTGGTTGCACTTTATTTTTGATATTAATATTGTATTTGTATTATTTTAATGTTGAAAAACAACAGCAAAAGTAGCAGGTTAATCTACTGTTGAAATGTTGGTTGCACTTACTGTGCTTTTATTGAAAATGTATTGAATATTGAAAATGAGAGCAGAAAAGGTTAACTTCCTGTTAATTCAACCTGAACTGTTGGTTGCACTTTATTCAAATAAAATTTGAATGCATTTGCCATTAATTGTTGTTTACTTGTTTGTTTATATCCATAACTAATTGATTTACCGGATTCCCTTACAAGAAACAACAGGAATCTAGGAAACTTCACCTGCACTGAGCAGTATCCAGATATTTATTTCAGTCACACAATTTTTGGCTAAAAAGTTACTGAATCGATTTCAAGTCACTGAATCGTTTCGGATCGTATCGTTCTAAATGAACCAATATCGTCCTTGAATCATATCGACAACCTCAAATCGTGATACGAATCGAATCTGTGTTAAAACGAATCGTTACACCCCTAGTAATTAGACATTTTTGCATCTTGCTTTAGTCATGTTTATTGGGAAATTTAACACCATTTAACAGATTTCTTGAAATGCAAGAGACAAACATGAGCAGGAATGTCACACTGCACACAGCCCTTGTCTTCAGTGCTTGCAGAGCACATTGCTCCCATGAGTGAAGGGAGATTAAGATGGACAATTTAAAAAATGAGAAGCACCTCCTGATAATGCTGACACTAATTATACATTGAGTTATTGTCGACAGCATAATCACCTGACCTGTGACTTATCTCCTGCTCACTTAATTACTAATCAGGTTATTATTCATATTCCTGAATCACTGTTCAATTTAGGGAATATAACTGGTCTCCATTCAGTTTAGCCTGTTTCCACTGAAACACAAATTATAAAAAAGTCTTGTGTTTATTGAAAGTGACTGACGTGGCTATTTTGTGATGTTTAAAGAGATTAAGGTCTACATAAGGTGAATCTGCAGCTTTAAAGGGATAGTTCACCCTGAAATGAAAATTCTGTCATCATTTACTGACCCTCAAGTTGTTTCAAACCTGTATGAGTGTCTTTCTTCTGCTGAACACAAAATATGTTTTAATGAATGTTGGTAACCAGACAGTTGATGGCAGCCATTGACATCCATAGTATTTTTTCCTATAGAAATCAATGGCTACGGTCAACTGTCTGGTTACCAGAAAGACACTCATACAGGTTTGGCACAACTTGAGGGTGAGTAAATGATGAACTATCCCTTTAACAATTGTTTTTGTTGAAAAAAAAAAAAAAACCTAAGCTCTTTTATTCTTCAAGATTAACTTGAATGCTATGTAGTTTTACAGAAAATGAAGTGAGATTTATGTAATGGTCTATGGTCATAGCTCAGAGGTGTTTATTCCTCTACATGTTTAGCTCAACACGCCTGCCTGAAGTGTTCATTGATCCTAATGACCTTGATCAGCTGCTTCAGGTGTGTTTAATTAAGGCTGGAGATAAACTCAATTTCTTTTGATATTGAACCATTAATAGATTTTTAGAAAACTATAATAACTATACAGAATTTAATATAATCATAGTTTGAATATTTTGTGTTGAGCAACTTTTATTTTTAAGTGAATCATATTGTGATTAGTATATTAACATTCTTGAATGTGACTGTATGTATGACAACTGAATTGACTTATTCTTAAGTAATATCATGCTTTCTTTGTCAGATTTCAGAGAACCCAAAGGAAAAGAGGCAGTCTCCTGATGCAAGCCAGATTTTTAAACCTGAACCGATGGACCGCCTGTAGTTATAATGACATCAGACTTCTGAAACTAGTTTAATTTTTAAACGTTGTAATGCTTTTGTCCTATTTTACCCCCTTTCTTTTTAAAGAAGGATCTTTTATATCTTTTTTGTCACCGACTGTGGTAAACTGTAAAATAAAATAAATTGACTCAACTGCTGAGAAGGTGTCATTTATATTTTAAAAGGTTTTCTCCAAATTTGAAATGGTCCAAGTGTAGTTGAAATATTAATGTTGTTTTAGCATTAACTTCAGATGATCAGATGACAACATTGTTTAATGTTGTCATTACATTTCAGTTGTATTTTCAGTTTCAACAAAAGTAATCTATTGATTCAACAATATTACCATTGATTATTTTTTGTTAATTTCAGTGTTGATTCAACATCAGTGATGTAGAATCCATCATAACGTAACGTTGATTCAACAATATTACCAAAGATTATTTTTGATCATTTCAGTGTTGATTCAACATCAGTGATGTAGAATCCATCATAACGTAACGTTGATTCAACAATATTACCAAAGATTATTTTTGATCATTTCAGTGTTGATTCAACATCAGTGATGTAGAATCAACATCGTAGTGTAACATTGATTCAACAATATTACCATCGTTTTTTTGTTGTTGTTGTTAATTTCAATATTGATTCAACATCAGTGATGTAGAATCCATCATAGTGTAATGTTGATTCAATCGCATTACCATTACCATTTTTATCTCACTATTGATTCAACATTAAATGCAGGTGCAAACATGATATTGAATTAACATCAGTTCATAATGTTGATTCAATGATATTACAATAGATTTTTTGTTGAAATCTCAACATTGTTTCAACAGTAACTGAGGGTGCAGAGTGATGTTGCGTTTGTCTTAATAAAACAAGAAATAAATGGCAGATAATCAAAACAGTCTCAATTGCAGCCCTTAATAATGAATCTAAAAGCCAGTTTTTACAAGAGTTTCACACAGATGAGGGGAAAAAGTGACTTAAAAAGTCACTTGATCAAGTGATTTGAAAGCATCAGTTACTGACATAGCAGACAAATGTCATGAAAAGGTAAAAACATTAAAGGAAGAAACACACCTGAAGGATTAAATCCTCATGGCTGTGTTGTTCCTCAGCTGTGGTTTCTCTCTTCATCTTCATCATCTGCTGTTCTCCAGTCTGAACCCAGAGACTCTGTGCAGGTTTGATCGGTGGATCCATGACTGTCACACACACTCTCCTGAGCGTCAGTGTCACAGAGTAAAGTGAGTCCTGTGTGTCTCTGGATCTCTGACGATCTTAAACTACTCAATAGTGCATTAGCGCCGCCACTGGCAGTGGAGAAACACAACACCTTCATCTCTGGAGGATCAGGGCTCAGGTCTCGCTTTCTCCTCAAGTCAGTCCACACTGAGACTCACACACCGTCCAGAGCAAACACAACATTTAGGAACTAATCACAACTACACACATATTCTAACAGTTTCTTACACTGTTTTCATCAGGGATGAATCAGGAACTGCTTCATATTCATGATTATGGGCGGAGCTCTATGACATCACTGCATGTGTGTAAAGACTTCAGTGAAAGTGAAACTGAACAGATGAACCTGAAGCTTCTTCACAACAACATTCAGAAACTCTGAAATCAACGATCAGATCTGATATTCACTCACAGGTAAGCGATGGGAATGTAAGTTCACTAGTTTAATGTCATGATGCAATATAAGAACGTTTGTCAAATCAAAGTCTGTGTTCATGTCACATATCAGAAACAGGAAGTGTGTGAACTGCAGACAGAATAAACAAAGTTCAGTGAAAATCATAACTCCATTAAACAGAAATGACACTTGGTGTTTATTTAGTAAGTTATTTATTTGAAAAATTACAGTTCCGCTCATTTTCTGTGTTGTCTTTTATAAAAGATCTTATGATGGTTTTAAAATGTTGTAGTAAAAAACCTGTTACATTTGCTGTTCTGAGGCTCTCAGAGACGCCTATTTAGTTTCTGTTTAGTTTCTTCAGTTTAAATAAAGTTATATAACACCTAAAACAGGGGTCTTCAACGTTTTTCTGGGCAAGGACCCATTAGGCGATAGAAACATGGAGCTGGGACCCCCGATACAAAATGTGTCAAACAGAGCTGCATATTAAGCATTATTAATAGAAACCCCTTATATTATGATTATGAATAAGTTATATTATGTTAAGACCGTAGATCAGAACTAAGCACATTATTGTTGTTGCACGCATGACTGTATATTACTTTTCATTGTTACAATTGAGATTTATGCATCATAATAAACAACATGCTGTGATAAATTATTGCTGCAGTTGTTGTACATTATTTTAATTGATTTGCAGAGTCATACATTTATTTTACTAATCAGATGGACAATTAAACATTTACCTGAACCTCAGCTTTAAGTTTATAAAAAATCCACATTTTAATTTTACTTTCAGATGGACAGTAAATATTAAACAATTACTTGAACGTTAGTTTCAAGTTTACAAAAAACTTGTATAACATACTATATATATATGTAGATTATAGCTATAGCCTCGAAAACCCGAAAGAGCGTTCACTTTACAATCATTAAGCTGTCACTCATCTCAGTTCGCAATCTCACAGCGTTCCATCAAAATAAGTTAAGTCGTCTACACTGAATAATGGATCTCTTACTTACGAGCGAGCAGAACTCAGCACTTAATAAAAACTCTGGTGTTTTGAGCGGTGAGATAAACACCTCTGATTGGCCATTGCGTTCCAGAAATCAATAAGCATGTCTATGATTGGCTACATTTCTCAGCGCTGCCAAACACGCTGTACACTGAACATCTCACTTTCTCCAGAGCGCAAACTCAATGCAATGTTTGCCAAATCTGTTTTGCCAATAATATTATACTATTACAGTATCAACGGAGGGTGCTCTGCTTTAGTTTCAGGGTGCAAAGTCATTGAATTTGACTTTGTGATGTTATTTGTGATCAAACATTAATTGGCGGACCCCCTGCAGTACCGCTGCGAACCCCTTAAGACGGATTTAAACTTCTGTGTCGGACCTACGCCGTATCCTCTACAGCACAAGTTACGCGTTGGTTTTCATTTATACTCCTGCGTTGTGTAATTGTCAATGTGCAATTACACATGCAGACCGCTAGGAGGCAGTGTCCACAGGCATGTTGATGGTGTAACCCACAGTATCAAGGCAAAAGCCGGAGAAGAACCAGCTTGTTTACATTGTCATTGCATGCATCTCAATCAGCTCCTGGTTCAGTAGTCAGGGCACTAATCAGGACATTAGTCAATGGGCTGATCCCTGATCAGTGCCCTGACTACTGAACTAGAGCTGATTGAGACGCATCCGAAGTATCAGCAGCAGTGATGGCGGCAGATAGCAGCTTTTCTTGCGGCTTGAGTTGTTGTATCTAATACAAATTAAGCATCTCTAGTTGGTTAGTAGAGTTACATATTAGCGATCTGGCGCTGGAATGCGTTTTTGAAATCATGCAGAGCTTGTGGCGCTGTTTTCAGTATCGGTGGCTCTTGCACAGACTAGCGCTTCAACCGATTGCTGTTGCGGAGATTTCCGTTCCGTTGAAATCACAAAACGAAATGCATCTATTGGGATGTGTCCCTGTTCTTGTTATACAATCACTGATTAACATCTTTGGTTTTAATGAGAAAATAAATAAACTATACACAGCAGATCTATGTTTATATTCACTAACATAAAGAATCTGTGCACTACAAAATATTGTGTTATATAGCAGATGTAAAGATGAAACTATCATCCCATTTCTGGACACACACACTCCTATTGCAGATTTTTTTATTTTTTTATTGACCTGAGGGAGGGGTTCTGGCAGACCAATCACAGAGCTTGCGGTCCGCTTAGAATTGAGGCGTTGTTACATTTTTGGAGAGGTTCGCGTCAGGGTACGTCGTAGGGTACGTGCACATCACACAGTCTTTGGTGTAGCTACGGGGTACACTCGACACAGAAGTATAAATTGGTCTTTATGGTTCGCGGACCCCCGGTTGAAGACCCATGACCTAAAATATTGTTTAGACTCAATGACCAATCGTTGTCTCTATTTTGCAAGTCAAAACGGGACAAACTAATCGAGAGATTTGTCCACTAGGTGGCGCTTCATGTTAACATTCATCATAGGAGATGCTTCCTCAGGTCATTGAAACCTTCGAGTAGATAGCATTTTAATAGCTGGCAAACATATTGTGCACTGAACTGTTATATTTGCGCCCCTTTATGATTTCTGCATGAAATGATTTTTAAATTTCCCTCGCCATGGTGGCAACTCCCAGACAGATTGTAGCCTAAAGCTTTCAGCGGCAATGTGGATTGATGTGATTGGTAGACGTGGTGCACTGCAAATTCAAACAAGAGAACCAATCAAAAGCATTAGAATAGCATTGCTTTACTAAACAGTCTTTAAAGGGCAGGAGACCTCACACACATCAAAAACAGACAAAGCAACAAACTAATCTTATTCAACATATCCTAGCTTTTTACAGAAAATATTCAGATGTAACCCCTTTGTAATCATCAACATTTTCTTACGTAACTGTAATTTAATTGCGATTTTTTTCTCAGTAACTGATAACAGATTAGTTATCAGTTTTGTTTAATTTGTTTTGTAATTAAATTATGTAACTCGTAAATACGTACATGTCACTAGTTACTCCCCAACATTGAGTATTTGACATGGTAAATTCATAGCCTAATTTATTCAGTGCATATAATTATCAAAATTGCTCTCTTCAGCAATGTAGATGATATATTGTCATTACTTATCTTTTCAGTCATGGCGTCCTCCAGTGGTCCAGCACTAAATGAGGAGCTCCTGTGCTCCATCTGTCTGGAAGTGTTCACTGATCCAGTCACCACTCCATGTGGACACAACTTCTGCAGAACCTGCCTGAGCAAGTGCTGGACGAACACACAGACCTGCTTCTGTCCACTCTGTAAAGACACATTCAGCAAAAGACCTGATCTCAAGATTAATACAACACTCAGAGAGGTTGTGCAACACTTTAAGGAGAAGCTCAATCTAGGAGAATCTGAGGTGTTCTGTGACATCTGTGATGAAAGAAAGCAGAAAGCTGTGAAGACCTGCCTTACGTGTCAAAGCTCTTACTGTGTCTCTCATCTGGAGCCTCATCGCAGAGTCCCACGTCTAAAGAAACACAAACTCATCAATGCTGTGGAAAATCTGGAGGATTATATATGCCAGAAACACGAGAGACCTCTGGAGCTGTTCTGCAGAGATGATCAGACGTGTGTGTGTCTGTTCTGCACTGAAGGAGAACACAGGACTCACAACACTGTTCCTATAGAGGAGGAGAGCCGAGAGAAGAAGGTAAAGAGATACAGACAAAGCACTTTAAACATCCCATGAAATGCAGTTCCCTATCAGTCAGTCACATTCAATGTTACGTTGGACTGAACTGATGTATAGGGATCTTGCCTGAGAGCCCAATCACCTTCGAGTCGTAGCAGAACAAGCCAACAAGTGAGATTTGTGTCGCAAGCCACTCCCCGCTTCCGGGTATATAAGGCAGCATGCAAACTCGCACATTAAGCTTTTGCTTCAGAGCAGAGCAGACATTGTTTCACTCTGCTCTTCGATCATCATTCAGTGAGTCTACTAAACAAGAGGGAAGCTGTTCCTGTGTTGGTGTGATGGCACATTCCAGCAGAGATCGCGGTTGCTGAGAGCATATGTAGAGCTGAGTGCTGGGCAACACCTAACACATTTGCGAGATTCTACAATCTCAGAGTGGGGCCAGTTTCTTCCTGTGTGTTGGTACAAACAGGTAATATGCTGGGTAGGCTGGCTCGGTCTCTCTTGCTGCGCCATTCCCCTCTGAGGACAGGATACGAGTGCCTATTCTGCTCCTCAGGTGAGTTCCCCAATTGTTAAACCCTGGTGGAGTTCCTCCAGCATCCTCGCCAGTCAGATGCTGATGCCAGGTCTAGTACTTCTGTGTATGCCAGGTTGGTCGGCCCCTGTACTAGACTAGATGCCTACATGTTGTGATTACTTTCCTAGGTTATCCTCTGCCAACTCTGTAACAGTATTGACTCCACCCCTGAACAAAGCGGGTTCTACCATAGAGATCTTTCATATGTAGCACTGGCCAAATCGACAGTCTATATGTTTAACTCCACATATGATCTCCCTACGGGCAGGATGTGGTTTCCGTAGCATTCCTCTCTGGTTGGAATAGGCACACTTTCCCAGTGTTATCAAGTAGTCTCACTGTATAGGGTCAGAAGGAACACAAGTGATCGACATTCTCTGTGCAAAGCCATGTCCTTTCTTCCGCCCCAACAGGTGCAGGGGGAATAGGCGGCTTACTCAGGGCAGTTGTTGTAACACTTTCCAAAGGGATCCCAATACATCAGTTCAGACCATCATAACATTAAACTTGAATGACTGATAGGGAACTCTAGGTTACTAATGTAACGTTGCGTCCCATCACCACAACTCCTGTATCTCCGCTGAAACGGCAGGGAGTCCGTCTTGACTCCTCAGCAGAAAACTTAATGTGAGAGTTTGCCTTATACAGTATACCCAGAAGCGGGGAAGGGCTTGTGATGCAAATTTAACTTGCCAATGTGCATTGGCTTGTTCTGTTACCACTGAAAGTTGAGATCCCATTATGTCAGTTCAGTCCGATGTAACGTCTCCATTCCCTCCTTCAGGGAATAGGGGTTACATTAGTAACCTAAATGTTTTCTTTCCTGTGTCTTGACATTGACATGTAAGACTGTGAGAAGATGGAAAGATATATTCAGTGATAAATGCGTCTGTGTTTTTCTCTGTATGTAGAATCAGCTGGTTCAGACACAGACAGACGTTTATCAGACGATCCAGGACAGAATGAAAAAGATTCAAGAGATCAAACACTCAGTAGAGATGAGAAAGGTTTGTGCTTCAATCAACCCAAGTTCATATCCGGACTTATGGTCACTTCCGATTTCACTTTCTGTTCACTCTCCAACTATCCTATCAAAAAATACATCTACAAAAAATGTTATGCGTCATAATATTTCAATCTAATTAATAAAGGTGTTGAATAAATTGAGAGTTCTACCATATTTTAGTAATCTTGGTTTATTGCACTTGAGTTGTATGCAGTTCTATTGGAGTGCTTTGACAGCTCGTCCTCAAGAGCAGCATGAACATTTGTTTTGTGTTACACTGAAAATCACACATTTTAACTCTTTCCCCGCCATTGACGGAAATGTACGGCTTTCTGCTATTATACATCATCTGAAAGAGCTGAGAACTGAATCTCCTGATCAAAACACAGGTGAAGAAGAACCAGAAACAAGTGATTGCATATGTAAGCATATGCATATGTAAAATAATGCAATCAACATAAAAGGTCCTGTTCTTCGTGATCCCATTTTTCAAACTTTAGTTAGTGTGTAATGTTGCTGTTAGAGCATAAATAATGCCTGTAAAATTATAAAGCTCAAAGTTCAATGCCAAGTGAGATATTTTATTTAACAGAAGTTCCCTTTCAAAGCCTACAGTGAACGGCCGGTTTGGATCTACATCCCTGTACATCCTGCTTTAATTACGTCAGTAGAGCAGTTTGTTGACTAAACTCCGCCCACAAGAATACGCAAAAAAGGGGGCGTGGTCTTGTTGCTCTCCCACGTGGAGAAGAGGAAGTGTTGCGTTCGGTTGCGTTTGTATAGTGAGTTTGTCGCCATGTTGTCGAGACGCTGTTATTTTCATCCCGGAGTCAAATCACCTTTCTTTGGCCAGGGACGCTGTAGTTTGAGTGTATGCATCTCCCCGTTATGGTAAGAGACGTGACCTTTCCGGGCAACGTGCGCTAAGCTGCTGTCCAATCACAACACGGGAACCGCTGGCCCAATCAGAACTCGTTACGTATTTCTGAAGGAGGGACTTCATAGAACAGGGAAATCTTTCAAGACGTTTTGAGGACAGTGAAAACAGCGGTATACAGATAAGTAAACTGTGTGAAAAATACTGTTTTTTTACACGCGAAATATGAACACGTGTTATATTGCACACTGTAAACACAATCAAAGCTTAAAAAAAACAGGAAAAACGGGACCTTTAAACAGAAATCAAAACTGCCCATGTTACCCTAATGAAATGTCGACCCAGGACGAGCTATAGGACTATAAAGCTTTGGGGGTGTTGATGAGCTCAATCGAGCTCATCATCTATGTTTTGACCGTCTTTCTGAATCTGATCCAAAAATGCATTTTTGCTCAAAATATAGTTTTTTTTATTAAACTTACCCAGTTGATAAAAAAGAATACAGTAAGATAGAATTAAACTCGATTCTGGGGGGCATGGAAATTTTGTGAAAATTATCAAAAATGCTGGCAGTGATTGGCAACTTTTAAAAAAATTGCTGGTGGGGAAAGAGTTGAGTAAGAGGCGAAGAGTAAGAGTTTAATTAATGATGAGAGAAGTTTCATTTTGTGGTGAAGTATTCCTTTAAATAATATGTGAATACATAATCGATTAACAAATGGAACATCTTCTAACTGTTGTCATTCATCAGAGAAACACAGAGAAAGAGAAATCCTCCAGTGTTGAGCTCTTCACTGATCTGATCCGCTCCATTGAGAGATGTCAGTCTGAGCAGCTGAAGATGATGGAGGAACAGCAGAAAGCAGCAGAGAAACAGGCTGAAGATCTCATTAAAGAGCTGGAGCAGGAAATCACTGAGCTGAAGAGGAGAAACACTGAGCTGGAGCAGCTCTCACACACTGACGATCATCTCAAACTCCTACAGGTCAGTCAACATCTGTCTCATCAGCCATCAAGTACAATATTACAGGACAAACCAGAGGTGGGGGACTTGAGTCACATGATCATATTCTGTTTTTGCTCTATTTCTCCAATGACAATAGTTCCAAACAAGCCACAGAAAAAGAGGTGTTCCGATATTTTGAAATGTTTATCAGAAAATTAAGAGCTTGGGGTCTCAGATTCCTTGGGTCATGCCGAAAGCGTCAATACTGACTGTTTTTAACACTTTGACATATCGAATTTGGTAGGATTCATTGTCAACATGTCCTGAAGGAACCTGAGAAGTTTAAACACAGAGCCACCTAGTGTCCCAGAGATATAAGGTTCCCTTTCAGTCGGTCACTACGACGTACGTCGGTAATAACCGACGAATTGGGATCACTTCAGAGAGCCCCTATCAGCTTCGAGAACTTAAGAACAGGCCAATGAACAATTGGCGTGCGAGATTTGCATCTCGCGCTCCGCCCCGCGCCGCGGGTATAAACAGGAAGCGAGAGCATCGCACTGACGTCATTCACTTCGGAGCCTAACCGGCGTTTGAAGTTTGCAGACTGCTTCCTGACTATTCAGCGAAGATTACTAAACAAGAACAGAGAGAAGAGGATCGTGTGTGTTGGTGTGACGGCGCTTTCCAGCGGGACCGCGAACTCGAAGCTGCAAGGAACAACTGCTGTTATCACAGCAAAAACAGCTTGTTGGTATCGGTGGGCGTTCCTTTTGAGTGCAAACACAGGCTGCACTATCCCCTGTGTGTTGCCGCGGTTTCCCTGGGTGCTTCAGCACTCTCTTAAAAGAGCGATTTCCTCACAAAAAGAGCAACACGGGTGTGACACTGCGTCTTTTTCAAGATGTCATTCCACCCGTGCGTTTCTGGATGCGGTCGTTCCCTCTCGCCCGCTGACGGCCACACACACTGCATCACGTGCCTGGGCTTACAGCACGCTGAGGCAGCGTTTGTGAATAGCTCGTGTTCTCACTGCGGGAACATGACTATTGCGGTGCTTAGGTCGAGACTCTCCTACCTTCGGGAAGGCGGAGTCCCCCTCCCCATACCTCGATCTAGAGCTATCCCTAACCAGGATAGACCTACTTCGACGGATGGCCGGGGTGATCTGAGGATTACGTTCAGGCCAAACCCGCCTAGTGTCCAAGCTACGCAGGTCCCTGAACCCTCTCAAGCACCGCTGCCGGTGGCGCCACCGGAAGAGATCGCTGGTCCCGCCCACGGGCGCCCAGTCATCTCTTTCGGAGCGCCCGCGGACGAGCAGATGTCGATCGCAGCATCGGAGGGGGAGTTCCAGTCCTCAGAGGATGAGGATTCAGCTGTACTGCCTCCCTCTGGGAGAGTGGCAACGGCTGAGTCGGACCCTGAGTTGACGGCTATGCTTTCCCGGGCCGCCGAAAAGGTCGGGCTTGTGTGGAACCCTCCACCACGTCCCGAACCTTCTAGGTTGGATGATTGGTTCCTGGGGGGGGGTCGCGCTGGTTCTCAGCGTCCCGCCCCAGTGCCATTCTTCCCGGAGGTGCATGAGGAGCTTTCCAGGTCGTGGACGACACCCTTCAGTGCCAGAAACAGACCTGGAGGCTCCTCCCTCCTCACTACCCTTGATGGTGGACAGGCCAAGGGTTACGAGAGGATCCCGCCAGTCGAACGCGCCGTCGCGATGCAGCTGCGTCCGGCGACCGCCTCCGAGTGGCGTGGTGATCCTCGTCTCCCGTCCAAAGCCTGTAGGTTTTCGTCCAGTCTAACTGCGAAGGCCTACAGGTCCTGCGGACAGGCCGCGTCTGCCTTGCATGCCATGGCGTTGCTTCAGGTGCACCAAGCCCAGGCACTCATGGACATGCACGAGGGTAGGTCTGACCCAGAGCTCCTCCGGGAGCTCCGGGCGGCGACGGACCTCGCCCTCCGGGCGACGAAAGTTACCGCCCGTTCCGTGGGTCAGGCGATGTCCACCTTAGTGGTCCAGGAACGGCATCTCTGGCTCAACCTGGCCGACATGAGGGAGACTGACAAGAACCGGTTCCTGGACTCCCCCATATCGTCGGCCGGGTTGTTCGGCGACGCGGTCGAGAATTTCGCCCAGCAGTTCTCGGCCGCCCAGAAGCAGACGGAGGCCATCAAGCATATCCTGCACCGGCGGCCCGCTGCTGCCTCCACCCAGCCGCCGGCTGCAGCGCCTCCGCCTGCCCGTCGCCGAGGACGTCCTCCTGCGGCCGCCCCCGCTCCCGCCCCAGCCCAGCAGCAGCCTTCCACCGGTCGTGGGCGTGGAGCCGGTCGCGGGAAGAACGTCCAGCCCGCTCAGGCCGCTGCCAAGCCAGGTGGCAAGCGCCGTCGGAAGAGACCCTGAGACGGGCCGCCCAGAGATGGAGGAAACTGCTCTTCGGGAGATGGCTGCAGCACCACTCCTTCCCCCGGTGGAGGGCCGGGGGAACCCCATTTTATTTTCTGTTCCGCCACTGGCCCCAGTGCCAGTGGCACCCAAATTTTCAATAAAAGAGCAGTTTCTAACATCTCTGGGTGCCAAGAGAGCGCGTCTGACGGTATGCGACGCTACCATGCCTCGTACCCCTCAGACACCTCTCTCCTCGCCAACAGGGGGCGTCGGTTGTGCGGACGCACACAAAGTGCCTCCCCACGCTCGCCCGTCCCCTCAGCGGATGCAGGTCGTGTGTCAGACCCAGACCCCTGCACGGACCACTCCCATGTCGTCCTGGGGCCCCTGCGTTCCGCTGCGCTGCCCCGCTCCGGGTACGTCCGTGGTGCCGATGGTCCCGCTTGCTCGGTCTCTGGGGGCCTGGCTAGCGCTCCCCGACCCGTCTCGCTGGATCATCCGCACCATCAGACTCGGCTATGCGATTCAGTTCTCCCGGCGTCCCCCGAAGTTCAGGGGTGTCCACTTCACTTCTATACCGAAGGAGGGCGCCCCTGTGCTTCAGGCGGAGATCACTGTCCTATTGGCGAAGGACGCGATAGAGCCGGTCCCTCCAGCCGATATGAAGTCCGGGTTCTACAGCCCGTACTTCATTGTACCCAAGAAAGGTGGCGGGTTACGACCGATCCTGGACCTGCGTTACCTGAACCGCTCCCTCCACAGGATGCCGTTCCGAATGTTAACCCAGAAACGCATCTTCAGATGCATCCGTCCCCAGGATTGGTTTGCAGCGATCGACCTGAAGGACGCGTACTTTCATGTCTCGATTCTCCCTCGACACAGACCGTTTCTACGCTTTGCTTTCGACGGACGGGCATACCAGTACAAAGTCCTACCCTTCGGGTTGTCCCTGTCGCCCCGTGTCTTCACGAAAGTCGCGGAGGCGGCCATTGCTCCCATGAGAGAGCGTGGTGTTCGCATCCTCAACTATCTCGACGACTGGCTGATTCTTGCCCAGTCGCGGGAGCAGTTGTGCGAACACAGGGACATGGTGCTCCGGCACCTCAGCCAGTTGGGTCTTCGGGTCAACTGGGAGAAGAGCAAACTCTGTCCCGTACAGAGGATCTCTTTTCTCGGGATGGAGATCGACTCGGTCGCCATGACTGCGCGCCTCACAGAGGAGCGCGTCCAGTCGGTGCTGAGCTGCTTGAGTACGCTCAAACGCAGTACAGCGGTTCCACTGAAACATTTTCAGAGGCTCCTGGGGCATATGGCAGCAGCAGCCGCAGTAACGCCGCTAGGGCTGCTCCATATGAGACCGCTTCAGCACTGGCTACACGACCGAGTCCCGAGATGGGCGTGGCACAGCGGGTCCCTCCGTGTCCAAGTGACGCCGAGATTCCGCCAAACCCTCACCCCGTGGTCGGACCCTTCGTTTCTACGGGCAGGAGTGCCTCTAGAACAAGTGTCCAGGCATCATGTTGTCTCCACGGATGCCTCACCCACGGGGTGGGGTGCCACGTACAACGGGCTTGCAGTATCGGGTCTGTGGACGGGGCCCCAACTGCAATGGCATATCAATTGCCTAGAGTTGCTGGCAGTTCGTCTTGCTCTCAGCCGCCTCAAAGGGCCGCTCAAAGACAAGCACGTTCTGGTCCGGACGGACAGCACGACGGCCGTTGCGTACATCAACAAACAGGGTGGTCTACGCTCCCGCCGTTTGTCCCAACTCGCCCGCCATCTCCTCCTGTGGAGTCAGAAGCATCTGAGGTCCCTTCGTGCTATCCACATTCCGGGCCTGCTCAACCGTGCGGCCGACGAGCTGTCACGGTTGCCAGTGCTTCCCGGAGAGTGGCGACTCCACCCCCAGGTGGTCCAGCTGATTTGGAGTCGCTTTGGGGCCGCACAGATCGATCTGTTTGCCGCCCACGACACGACCCACTGCCAGTTGTTCTATTCCCTGTCCGAGGGGACCCTCGGCACGGATGCACTGGCACACAGCTGGCCCCGGGCTCTGCGCAAATATGCGTTTCCCCCAGTGAGCCTTCTTGCACAGACACTGTGCAAGGTCAGGGAGGACGAGGAGCAACTCCTCTTGGTAGCTCCGTACTGGCCCAACAGGACGTGGTTCCCGGAACTAGTGCTCCTCGCGACAGCACCTCCTTGGCCCATTCCTCTGAGGCAGGACCTTCTGTCTCAGAGACGGGGCACCCTATGGCACCCGCGTCCAGACCTCTGGAAACTCCATGTCTGGTCCCTGGACGGGACGCGGAGGTTCTAGGTGACCTACCGCAAGCGGTAGTCGACACCATCGCTTCCGCCAGAGCCCCCTCTACGAGACGGCTTTATGCGTTGAAGTGGAACCTGTTCGTCGACTGGTGCTCTTCTCGCCGAGAAGACCCCCGGAAATGTTCGATCGGATCTGTGCTATCTTTTCTTCAAGACGGGTTGGAGAGAAGGCTGTCTCCCTCCACCCTCAAGGTATATGTTGCCGCCATCGCCGCAAGCCATGACCTCGTTAATGGTGAGTCCTTAGGCAAGCATGATCTGATCGTCAGGTTCCTAAGGGGAGCGAGGAGATTAAATCCTCCTCGCCCTTCTTCTATACCCTCTTGGGACTTGACTCTGGTGCTGACCGCACTTCAGAGGGCGCCCTTCGAGCCTTTACAGTCAGTAGAGCTTAAGATCTTGTCTCTAAAGACAGTACTCCTGATTGCATTGGCCTCAGTTAAGAGGGTAGGGGACCTGCAGGCATTTTCGGTCGACGATTCGTGCCTGGAATTCGGGCCGGGTGATTCTCAGGTAACCCTGAGACCCCGGCCTGGATATGTGCCCAAGGTTCCCACTACTCCCTTCCGGGACCAAGTGGTGAGCCTGCAAGCGCTGCCTTCGGAGGAGGCAGACCCAGCCCTAGCTTTGCTCTGTCCCGTCCGTGCTCTCCGGACTTACGTGGACAGAACGCAAAGCTTCAGGACCTCAGAGCAGCTCTTCGTCTGTTACGGAGGACAGCAGAAGGGAAAGGCTGTCTCCAAGCAGAGGATGGCCCACTGGATAGTGGATGCCATCGTCTTGGCGTATGAATCCCAAGACGTGCCCTGCCCGCTCGGGGTTAGAGCTCACTCCACCAGGGGTGTTGCTTCTTCCTGGGCGCTGGCTCGTGGCGCCTCGCTGACAGACATTTGTAGAGCTGCGGGCTGGGCGACACCCAACACGTTCGCTAGGTTTTATAGCCTGCGTGTAGAGCCGGTGGCTTCTCGTGTGCTCGCTTCCCATAGTCAGCTTCACTGAAGTGCCCGTTCTAGTGTCGGCTTGCTGCGCCATTCCCTTCCCCTGGAACGGATACGTGCGCTTATTTTCTCCAGTCGAGTTCACCAGGATTGGCGAACCCTGTTGAGTCCTCCGCACCCCTCGGCAGTCGGATGTTGCGGAGCGTCCGACGCCAGGTCTGGCACTCGTATGCATTGGTGGAACTTGTGTCAGGCTGGGTTCCGTATGTCGTGACCCCTACGGCGGTCCCATACGTGTATCTCCACGGTTCAGCTCCCTACGGCGAGCTCGTGTCTTTCCCTTGGCAGAGTTCTCTGCCGTCTCAGTACGGTGTCGTCCCCCGCCTGCATTAGGCCGGGGCCTCCCCTGGGACTTCCGTATGTTGTGCTGCCCACGGCCAGCCCATACGTATTCTTCCACATGGTAACTCCCTCCGGGCATGATGTGGCTCCCGCAGCGTCCTTCGGGCACGCTTTCCCAGCGTTATCCAATCAAGTCTGCTGAATGGGTCTTGCGGAACAGCAGTATGACTCTTCTGGCGTGAATCTTCCCGCCCGCTTCAGAACGGGGTCTGAGGGGCTCTCGCTGGGCGCTGGAAGTGGTAGTAACTGTGGCGTTTTCCATAGGGATCCCAATTCGTCGGTTATTACCGACGTACGTCGTAGTGACCGACTGAAAGGGAACGTCTCGGTTACGTATGGTAACCCTCGTTCCCTGAAGGAGGGAACGGAGACGTACGTCCCGTCGCCACAGTTCCTTCCATCACTGCCTGGCCGGTCTCTGGTTAGGCTCCTTAGTGAAAAACGTCAGTCCGATGCTCTCGCTTCCTGTTTATACCCGCGGCGCGGGGCGGAGCGCGAGATGCAAATCTCGCACGCCAATTGTTCATTGGCCTGTTCTTAAGTTCTCGAAGCTGATAGGGGCTCTCTGAAGTGATCCCAATTCGTCGGTTATTACCGACGTACGTCTCCGTTCCCTCCTTCAGGGAACGAGGGTTACCATACGTAACCGAGACGTTTTTCATAAAAAGGTTATTTCAGCTTTACAGTTTCTGTAAGAATGAAAATCAACAAAGACTTTTTGCTTTCCTGTTCAAACCCACTCTTTCTTTCCACCATTTGTAATTCCTAAAGTCACAAGAGGTGCTGATACTGATCAAGGCTTGACGGTCACAGCTTTGGCTGTAAGACATTGTAAAACAAAGGCTCTGACCATTTTATCATGCTTTAGAAATCATACAGAACAGAAAGAAGCAGCAATAACTAGGGCTGGATAAAAAATATTGATTTCTCAATTTTAATCGATTCTTACTTTTATAAAACAATATCGATTTTTAAATCCAAAGAATCGATTACTCATCCTGTTTTCAGTTAATGAATGAAATAATCATTGTAGCACGCCTCCAATCCAATAAATTGCAACAATCTTTGTGCTTTATTACTATTGATGTGAAACAAAGTCTCAGATTTCAAATTGCGTCTATTTTTTTTTAACGAAATTCAAAAATATAAATACAGTTTTGGCGCTGTGGCGTGAGATCGCTCTGCCGCTCAGCTCAAGAGGAAACGCGGAGCAAACTTGAACAGATCTTCTCTTCCGCCTTAATACCAGTAACAGCGCAAAATATTTATAATAAACATGAATGAGCTTCTGAAAGCGTGTTAAAAGATACAGGACAACTTACCGAAATCGTATCATGTGTAACCAAGGGCGACCACTTTCCTGACAAAAATAACTTATTTTATTTATACAAAATTAATTATAACAAAATGAATTTAATCAACACAGAAAAAAACAACAAATAACAAAAAGTTAAATTCCCCCTTCAAAGATGTCAATGACCAACCAACCTTCCATAAACCCCAACACAATCCCAGCTTAAATCACACATAATTCGAAATAAAGAGAAAAACAAATTACATAAGTGTTCCCAAAAATCATATTACACCAAAGGAAAACCACTCAAAAGAAACTATAAATCAAACCAGGAAAACGTACACTCCACGGCAACCATAAATCTCATGCAAATGAATTAATGTGGTTTCAAAGCATCCATACGGTAGTATGGGTAAAAAGGTTGGCTGGCAATACGAGGCTGGGAAATGGCATACAAACAAAAACAAATAAAAGACAACAGAAAAAAAGAGCACCTCACTAGCCAGTCCAGTTCAGTACAAACATAATTTCTCCCTGCGCTGGAGGCAAACAGCGCGCACATACGGGGACTGGCTAGCTGAGGAAAATAAAACAAAAACAAACACAGGAGGAACAGCGATCAACTAAGCCTAATAAACAAACAAAAACACAAATTACTATACACCAAAAAAATACACACAATACATAGTTTTACTTTTTAATCCTAAAAAGAATAAAAACATTTGCAGACACTATACAAAAAACTTCTACAGTTACCGGCCACACGGCCACCAACTCACGATCACATGAAAACGGGCGTGACTAACGGCATGCAGACCCACGCTCTCTGCATCTGCAGTGCACTAAAACATGATACCTCATTTTAGTAAACAAGGCTTTATGGATATGCATCCCATCGATTCACTCATCCTACCTGCTCACAAGACCATGTCCGCGCACACTCAGCCACAGCAGTACTGCCGGACAGCACAATGTTTGCATCTACGTTAAAAACACCTCATTTAATTTAACAATATTTAATAAGTGACAAAACAAATCGAGGTTCACTTCAGCCTACCTGCTCACCCAGACCGCATCCGCGCAAAACCCGGAAGTGCTGCCAGACCACACGCGTCCACACAACAAATCGGACCCCGTCTCTAGATCTCCCTTCAGGTGCCTACTTAAAAACCCTCTCCCTACCTGGCCACGCCCATTAATTACATCAGTAACCACCTCACCGGCTACACATGTCACATAGAATCGCTCAATCAGTGTTTCAACGGCCATCTCGTCCATACTTTGAGCTTCAAAACTGCTCATCAGAATCCTATGGGTGACATCACGGACACCTACGTCCATATTGTTTTACAGTCTATGGTTTCAACCACAGAAAGATGCAAGTAAAACGGCTTGTAAACAATGTCATGTAACATCACATTTACCTCAGAAAAACCATATCCAGTGTCCATAAACCCGTTAGTCAGCTAGAAAAATTAACTCTAGAGATTATATGCACCACATTACATAGGATATTCATTGTCATTTTTTAATGTTCTTCAATATTTAATGCATGTATGTACGAATAAATCTGGCAAGTTGTTTTTATGACAGCCACTATTTAAATATTTACATTTCAAAAAATGAATTGGAGTAGAATTATGATTATGTAATTGTTAAGTTATTAGTTAGTAAAATATTATAACTTAAGTAAATTTTTACCTTCAATATTAGTAGGCTAATGTACTCAAGGTCAATCAGCTGACTCCCATAGTTTACAACATTAGTTCAGAAATTTGTTTTCTTTGAGAAAATGTTCCATGTTTTGTGCCTGATACATTTCCAAAATAATCGATATTGAATTGGATCGAAACGAATCGAAAATCGAATCGAATTGAAAGCTTGTGAATCTAAATCGAATTGAATTGTGAAATTTGTATATTTAATTGGACAATGCCTTAAATATTTCAGAAATTAGATATTTTATCCTCTCTCTCTCTCTCTCTCTCTCTCTCTCTCTCTGTACAGTCGTCCACACAGCAAGAACTGGACTGAGATCAGGATTGACTCTGATGTGAATGTGATCTCTCTGATTATAGCTCTGACTGAACTGAAGAAAACTCTAGAGACACTAAATGAAAAACTCCGTCAAACTGGTATGTGCATATCATACAGTGTATATATATTTTGCTATTAACTATCTAGGAAAAAAACAATTTCAAGGAAAATTATGGATTAAATAACATTTTAGCATCAGTGACCTGTGAATTATTTAATCTCTGTCTGCAAAAGATCACACTGTTCATAAATATAACTGCAACATAACTTCAACCTGCCATGTTAGCTTTAGACTGGTGTGATAAAATCACTTACTAAACCCAGTCTGTGTAAAGTTTAAATTTAACTCACGTCATAATCAGTTAAAACACTATTACTGTAACTTACTTTAGAGACATGTAAGCAACATGATGTAACTATCCGTGTACAAACACTAACACATCAGCAGAACTCACTACACACCACTGATGCTGCCAATAGAGAGAAACTCACTGTTAACCTGAAATTATTCATATTAATAATTCATCATTATATTGTCATCTGTGTCCACAGGGTTGACGTGGGCTCAGAAGTTTGCAGGTACAGTGTGACTGACACAATACACTCACAATACTGTTAATAATCTGTATTATATACAGGGTTGCTCATAACTGATACAAATAAACGATGCTCAGCAGAAAACGTGAAGGGAAGCGCTTTTGCACATGTTTACTTAAGGATTTGGATATCTAAATTTGATAATAATAACAATTTACATTCAATATCTATCTAAATATTAACATATTATTGTATTGTTGCTATATAAGCTATGCTATGAAGTAACTAGTAACTAGGAGTAGTTTTTTTATTGGATACTATTTTACTCTTACTCAAGTTACTATTCAGATTAGTACTTTAACTTGAGTACAGTGTTTGGATACTCACCTCTGTCTGCGCATCTCTGTGTGAACACACACACACACACACACACACACACACACACACACACACACACACACACACACACACACACACACACACACACACACACACACACACACACACACACACACACGTGGTGTTTTCAGCCTCTGAAGCCTCACTATATGAGGACATGAACACATGAACTTCATCTCCAGAGCCGCTCTGAGTCACTTCATGAGCATTTCACAGTTTCATTTGAGAGAAACTACCGTCACATAAACACACAGAAACAGAAACGTCTTCACCGCAATGAGTCAAAATAAGTTTGGTTGAATTTAGAAACGTCTCAATGTAATAATAATACTAACACTAATAATAACGCATTATTATTAATAATTATTTTTTAAGGAATAATCACAATTTTCCTTCCATATTTTAATTTGAACAGTAAAGCTCATTGTGCAGAACAGATTGTTTAATTTCATATGATTAAAAGATCAATTAACAGACAAATCTTCATTTGATTACAAGAAAATACATAAATAATTTGTGGATAAAAAACATTTCATTGAAATTTATGTTTTTATGAATTAGACATGCTTTTTGATTATTAAAATTTAATTAAACCATCCAGAAATATTAAAACAGAAAAACATAATTTGGTCAAAATGAGGCAGAATTTGAAAAAAAAACATGTGTGTTCTGAAGTTGATTGATAATGTCTGATCTCTCTCAGTGGATGTGACTCTGGATCCTGATACAGCGAATCCATATCTCATCCTGTCTGAGGATGGAAAACAAGTCAGTCATGGAGACATTAGGCGGAACGTCCCAGAAAACCCAAAGAGATTTGAGGCCATTTGTGTTCTGGCAAAGCAGGGATTCAGTTCAGGGAGATTTTACTATGAGGTGCTGGTGAAGGGAAAGACTGAGTGGGATTTAGGAGTGGCCAGAGAATCCATTAACAGGAAGGAGGTGATCAGACTGAGACCTGATAATGGATTCTGGACTGTGGCTCTGAGGAATGAGAATGAATATTTAGCTTGTGAAAGTCCACCTGTCTCTTTATCTCTGAGAGTGAAACCTGAGAAGGTGGGTGTGTTTGTGGATTATGAGGAGGGTCTGGTCTCTTTTTATGATGTGGAGTCCAGATCTCATCTCTACTCTTTCACTGGTCAGACTTTCACTGAGAAACTCTATCCATTTTTCAGCCCAGGCGATAATGATGAAGGTAAAAACTCAAACCCTCTGATCATCTCACCTTTACTGGATTAGAATATGTGAATGAAAACCAAAAGGAAATTTGCACAAACCGGAATCAAGTAGATTTTAACTACAATTATAAAGAAATGAAAATGTGATGGACAAAATGTGTACAAGTGCAAAAATAAACTGTATATTCAGGCCCTTAAAATAATCAGTCACTGATAAAACATCAAATATAATGAAACATTTGTGAGTTATATGTTTTGTGGAAAAAATTAATATTTCATCACTACATTTGAACGGTCAATTTGTTACAAGTCTATATTTTCTAATCAACACAAAGATTTGTTTGCTTTTCTCTTTCATTTATACTTTGCTGTAACTTTTCAAATCTACAATGAAATTCTACATAATATGCTACATTTCCAAACTTTCCAGAGTGTTTCTATTGTTATTCTGTGATGACATTTCTGAAGTCATTTTCTCTCTTTTCTCTCCAGCTGTTAATATTGAATGTCTTGTGAAATGTTGAGGTTTTTGGTTTATATTGTAATAACTGCAGCATCTGAATAAAGACAAGTGTTGAATTCTATAACTGATATTGATTATAATCTAAACAGATAATTATTATGAAAACACATTAGAGAATGAAAGTTCATGAACATCTGCTCACATTAACATTACAACAGACAGACAGGATAAGAATAAAACAGAATCTTTATTGTTGAATAATTGTTTTTTATCCAACAATAAAGATTGTGAATGAAAACACTAATATTATCATTCAGTGTAGATGACTCTTCAATCTAGTGCATATTCTTCAGGAGAAGCGGGAGCATTAGAAGCTTCACAATGACAGTGTTTTTGACTTTGGTTTGAGCTCAATATCAGTGAATGCGTGCACCTGAGTGAGCTGACGGCAGTCCATCGATGCCAGGAGCTTCTGAGAGCCGGAGACGGTGGGAACAAACTTCTCCATCAGTGTAACCGTCGCAAGCTTCTCCACATCACTGACACACAGAAAGACAATATCAACTCTCTGGAAGATGTTCACTCTTTAAATATCATATTTAATGCAGTACAATCTATGTTTCTGAACCAATCTAAAGTGCAGGAACACGTCACAGCTGAAATTAAACTGCTGTTAAACACTGAAAGTCTTACCCATACGGGATCTTCCTGACGCTCTGCATTCCCAATCCCTCTATACGGAACAAAACGTTCTTCAACACTTGTGACAGCGGGTTCAGGAACGGGATCTTGACTGTCAACTCTTTCCCCAGCACAGCGTCCTCTAGAGGCTGAAACAGCACAAACACAATCAATGATGGAGAGTTTCTTTATGATGAACTGAATCCAAATACGACGCCTTTAGATGTTTCACCAGTTATAACTTTTAACGTTAATGTGCATTTCTATTTTATTTAACCCTTGATGTAACTTATATATATATATTTAAAGCTGTGAATTCAGAATTCACTAAATTAAGCACATTTTAATTTGACTAAGATTTTTTTTTACAATGCTGTTAACTGTACAAGTCTTCTTTACCAAGAAATACTATTAAGAATTTCCCCCAAAACAGATACATTCTTTATGATAATTTAAGCAGTTACACTGAAATTGTTTTTATTGGCGAAAGGCAGCATTAAACCATCAAAATGAAATGTTTGTTTATTTGATTATTGTAATGCTCTACTGGGTGGTTGCCCTGCTCGCTTAATAAATAAACTCCAGCTGGTCCAAAACGCAGCAGCTCCAGTTCTTACTAGAACCAGGAAGTGTAGATGTATAAAGTACTAGAGACACATACTTGAGTAAAAGTACAAGTTCCTTATCAAAAAAGTGACTTGAGTAGAAGTTGAAGTGCTCTTTAAGCACCACACTTAAGTAGAAGTACTAAAGTATTCAACATTTTTTGTACTTAAGTATTGCAAGTAGTTTATTTTAAAATGTACTACTCAAGTACTGAAAGTAAAAGTACAAGTATTGTCAAGTCAAGTCAAAATGGTAAATGGTAAATGGACTGCATTTATATAGCGCTTTTAACAGACCTACGGCCATCCAAAGCGCTTTACATTTGCCTCACATTCACCCATTCATACACTCATTCACACACCGACGGCGGAAGTCAAGTCACCTTTATTTATATTGCGCTTTTTACAATGCAGTTTGTGTCAAAGCAGCTTTACAGTGATAACTGGTATATCATTTTTTAAAATAATATAATATAATATAGCCTAATATATAGGCCTATAATATAATAGCCGAGAATTACATTTAAACTTGTGTGAATTAAATAAACTCAAAACCTTTTTATTTAAAGCTTTTCATTTTTATTTTGTTTTATTTGCCTCTATTAGGATCTAAATCTGAGTTGTCATGCATTCCCAATTAAGTTGAATAATTCAAATAATATTAATGATTCTGGTATTTCCATTCAGAACAACTAGTTACTGACTGGCGCTTGCCAAAATGTTACTCACCTAATGCAGACTAATACACATTGCTGAAGCAGATTGATGCTGTCTAGGTCTGGAGCGAGATTTACGTAAGGTAATGTGGAAATAAGAGGGGGATCCTCTCAATTACAGCGTGCTGCAGTTCTGTTTTCCACCACAGATTTACATGGGAAAATTGTGGGGCGCTGTACAGTGTGCACACACTTATCAGATTATATTTTAAGCACGTAAAGAAGTAAAGAAAAAAAGTAAAAAACAAAAAAACAAAGAAACAATTAGGCTAGAAGCAACAATAATCAAAAGGTGAACATTTATTAATAAGCAACTTAAATGTTTATTGTTTACTTATTATTCATTAAACTTGTTATTAAATGTTCATTTATTAAACATTAATAAATGTCCATTTCAAGCAATACAGTCATATTTAAATAATAGTTGAGTTAAAAAAATAAATAAATAAATAAAAACATTCAACCCAACCGCTGGGTTAAAACACCCTAATTGCTGTGTTTGTCCCTTTTCCAAATTGTTTTTTATTTTATTTATTTTTTTAACCCAGCATTGTTTAGAGTGCACTACCTTTTACTGAAAGGTTCTTTTATGGCATCAGCGTGTCAAAACTTCCTTTTGGAACCTTTATTTTTAAGAGTGTGTAGTGAAGTATTGCATTCTATTAAATATTATAATATAGTTTAAATTGGTTCAACAGGAAGGGAAAATCCTGTCCAAAAATTATTAAGGCTTGATGTTAATTTCTTTAAGTGATTTTCCTTTTCTTTCATTTTACTGTAGGCCTGATCAGTTTGTTATCCCAAATAGTGGGTAGGTGTGTTCGGCTAATGTAGCCTAAATAAATTACTGAACAAATGACTACCAGAAAAAAGAAAAAGAAAAAGAAAGAAAGAAAGAAAGAAAAGATAGCATCCTCAACAAACAAGATATTACCTTAAGTTTGATGATTATGGACATATAAAATAAATATATATTTATATATATATAAATGTGTAGCTATATAAAAATGCAAAAAATTAATAACAGATGTTAAATAAAAAGGTAATGAAAAGGGTATATGTTAAGTGTTTTTTTTTTTAGGAGGGGTGTGTGGAGCAGGTGGCCCTCCAACATAAAGTTTGCCTAGGGCCTCCAAATGTCTAGAACCGGCCCAGGCCAAAACTAACTAATTTAAAGCTAAACTGAAACAGAAACCAGCGTTATAACCTGGCTATCTCTCTAATACTAAAACTGATATGTTGTGTGTGAGTGTGAGGCGCTGACGCATTCACTTGAATTTTCTTATAAAAGCGGAAACAACTTAAAATACTCAGACATTTGTGGTCAAATATATGTAACACTATTCAAATCTGTGAAGGGTTAAATAGGCCTATTATTTTTGTACACTTTTATTTCCTTTCTGTATCACTTTTATTTCCTTTCCTTTCTCAAAAATGAACCAAAACTAGCCTGTAGTCTATTGTTGCATTTTTAGCCTTTCATTTTGGTAATAGGCCTAATTAATTAAAGGGGCTATATGCGTTTTTCTGAAATTTAAACTCGCAACTGACACCTGTGGCCAAAAAACAGAACTGCTCTCATTTTCTGCTCGCTCTCGCAGCGGTGGTGACGTCACATCCGCAGACAGCGCGGGAAAAGACGACCCGCCAGAAAATAGGAAAAATAGGATACAGGCTTATAGGTGCACCCACTGTGAGCGGACAAGGTGTCAGTATGCTCATCAGGAGATGTTTGAGTCATAAATGGTAAAATAAAAAGGCTATTGTTACGTTTATTTTGGGGAAAAAGTTGCATATAGCCCCTTTAAGTAAAATAAATTTCACGCACAGAAATAGGCTATTTATTCCCTTCATATAATTTAATCCTATTTTATTTCCTTCACAGCGCAGCAGGTGGGTGATGATGATGATGAACTCTCATGTTCTGTTGTTTATTCTGCTATTGTTCATGTAGGCTAAAACTAAACCCCTGGGATTTTTTTTAATGATTCACAAACACATTTCAATTCTAATTTAATCTTGTCGGTTAAAGATGATTGTGTAAGTTGAGAGTCAGGGGGAAAACCCAGAAAATGATATTGAAAAGGAAGGCAACACTAATTTTCGTTTAAGTTTTTCAACTAATATTTATATTTTCATATGTTTTAGGTTTATTTCGATTAGCATAAATGTTTTAATCATTTTTATTTCTTAATTAGGCCTAACTATAATAATCCTGTTTGGGTAAATTTTCCCGATGTATAGCCTAAGTCAATTAATATTTACAAAGATTCACAAATTATTTAATTTCGTCAGTGACAATCTCAGGGCTGGGAGTCTGACGCTCATCGAGGCCAATAAACCTACAATATTGTTGAAAACATTACTTTTAAGAGTAATGCTGGGAAAGTGATAATGACGTGCCTCTTTTGCCAAATTTCATTTATCAGTTTTATCTTGATAATAGGCTATGACAGTATGCTGTAGCAGTAATGTTATATAAATCGTTTGTTAAAAAGGCACGATTTTGTGAGCACTATTGGCGAACTGAATGTGAATAGCCTACTCCTCTCCTCATCCCCCACAGCGCCAGGCCTGCTCTACAGCGTGGTAGTTTTGTTCATTATGTTAATAAAAGTTCTATGTTTAATATAGCCCTACGAGAGTTTTTGTTTTGCTCTTTTCCATTGAAGCAATTGATGCAGAATCGCTAATTGCGATTAAAAATTGAAAGTAAAATGTTAACGGCCAATTCATTTAAAAGCGAAGGAAAGACAGCAAAAGTGAGGATAGCAAATAAAGTGTGACATATAATAATGTTCATTATGTTAATTACATTTCTAGGGAAATGTTTAATTTAAGGGATGTCAAATAGGAATAACAGTTTCATTAGCCTTATTATATTTCAAATTTGTTGGTTTTTTGTTTTGGTCTATAGGCTACATGGTGAAAACAAATGTAACACACACACTTAGCAGCAATTTAATATTGCATTAATAACACTGAAAATATGAAAAAAAGCTACTGCGGGGCAAAGGATCGCGATCGCCTTTTGACGCGTCCATGGTGATTGTTGTCCCTGTGCGCCACCTAGTGGATAGCCTATTTTGCAATTATTATAAATGACTGCATATCCTACTATATACTGCAAGGAATGCGTCTGCTAAATGATTTAATTTAAATGTATTAAATGTAAACAAAACATTAAAATAATTATAAAAAAAGAGTGCAGTAGCCACTGATAGAGAATACTGAATGGAACTGAATAGAGAATAGCCTATCGTTATATATAGCCTATAGATCGGTGGTAGTAGCCCGTCATGTGCTTTGGCTACATATGTAGAGGCATTTACATTTTGCATTTAAAAACACAATGCCTTAAGCTGTTTAAGGCATTGCCATTAAAGTGAAATAACCGGACATAAACATATGAGCTTGATAAAATTGCACGTTTTGGAAGAAAATTTCAGATTGCACTTGGAGGCTTTTTCATCTGAAATCTTTAAATATAAATTAAAACACATGAATACAAATGAGAGCGTACTTAGCCTATAAATGTTAACAACAGATTTAATTAAATTTACTGTGGGTTTTTTTTAATTATCTGTGCATTCATGTTTCTGTGAAATACGCTTTAGGTTACACAGAAGAAAGATGATATTCTGATATAGCAGCAGAGGACTGTTATTTTGGTGAACGAACTGATGATGACGTCACTGTCTCAGATTTGATTCACCAATCGGCGGAAAGGGGCGTGTAATGACCGCCCACAAGTGGAAAACGAGATTTGAAGTTGTGTTTCTGTTTTCTATCCGTGACCCGAAAAAACGAAAATCCAGCCAAAATCTCATTTTCCGTTTTTGTTTTAAAAACGAAAAAACGACCGTTTTCGCGTTTCTGCATATTTCAGTTCTAATTGGAAAACAAACTATCAAAACGTACACGGACCTTTTTGCTTGTTCAATTTACTTTTTGTTTTAGTCTGCTTTTTGCCAGTTGTCAATCGGCTCACATCATCACGTTCGAAATATTGTCTCACGCAGGTCTTAACTGTCTCTCCAATTCGTGCGTTTCCTTTACGTTGAAATGCCAGGGGTTCTTTGTTAGACATTCTCCACCTTTTTTTTGGAGAAACCCAATGCTGCCTCTGCGTACTTCCTCAGCCTGTACTTCCGGATAATTTTACCCCCGGCACATATTTTCGCAATCATCTGCCTTTCCTTTTCGCCAGTGGCATTTTGGTAGCGTGCTCTTAGGTCGTTGGTAAGGGCCGCATGGAAAAGGAGACGTTTCCTTACCACTGTAGGTGAACTTCGCAGCTCGAGGTTTATCTTTGACCTTGGGGACATTTGTTGTTTCTTCTGCCGTTGGCATCTTTTCTTAAATTTCTCCTTCTGTTTGCATTCCTTTTTCAGCTCTTTTTCCAGCCGTGACAGCAGTGAGGTTATTTTTTTGTGTGTGTTGTTTTGACCGTTTCCTTCCCTCTCGATGTTGTCTTGAAGGGCCTGGTTCTTGGCAATCTACTTCTTGGTGACCAGACTCGGGACTCTCTGGTGGTGTGGAAAGGATGTTGACTGCAACTGCAGTAGCCTTCTTTGCTGCACTGGTCTTTGCCTGGTCAAGTCAAGTCAAGTCAACTTTATTTATATAGCGCTTTTCACAAAGTAGATTGTTTCAAAGCAGCTTTACAGTGTTAAACAGGAAAATAATGCAGCATAATTTTATTCAGCCGCATAGCTACTCCGGAAAAAATGCTGATGTCATCAGCCCATCTCAACCATCACACAGCGACAGTGTGGGCTTTAGATCAATAATTCGATCAGTAATTTAGTTTAAATGGTTAATTTAGTTTATTATTTAGATTTATTTCGATGTTTATTTGAAAATTTTGAAAAATTTGTGTTATGTAGTTATTAAAGAAAGTAGTCAAAAGTTTGAACATCATATTATTTTTATTATTTCAAATGATTAAGCTAAAGGACAATCACAATGTTGGTAGGTAATTTTTCTACATATTGTCATATAAATAACTTGAAAATACTGTAGTTCATTAAGATTAAATCTTACTATAACCACTCTTACTAAAAAAAAAATGGGGTAAGCACACTTATATTCTCATTTCAAGAGATGTTCTGAGTAAATTATTTGTTTGTAACACTTTACAATATAGTTTGATTTGTTAACATTACATTAGTTAATGTATTAGACTAATAACTAACATGAATTAACCATGATCAATACATTTGTTACTGTATTTATTAATCTTTGTTAATCTTAGTTAATAAAAATACAGCTGTTCGTTGTTTGTATATGTTACTTCACAGTGCACATTAACTATGTAAACAAATAGAGAGCAATTTGAGCGCAAGACGCTCGTGTTGTTTTAAAGACAGTGAATGCGCGCTCGCGGGGCTCTCTCTCTCTCTCTCTCTCTCTCTCTCTCTCTCTCTCTCTCTCTCTCTCTCGCGCTCTCTCTCTCTCTCTCTCTCTCTCTCTCTCTCTCTCTCTCTCTCTCTCTCTCTCTCTCTCTCTCTCTCTCTCTCTCTCTCTCTCGCACTCTCGCGCTCTCTCTCGCGCGCTCTCTCTCTCTCTCTCTCTCTCATGCGCGCGCGCTCGCTCTCTCGCTCTCTCTCTCTCTCTCTCTCTCTCTCTCTCATGCGCGGTAATGTGGGTTTGGAATGGAATGATTCGTAAAATTTTTATAATTGTAACGAGTAACGATGCAGCACATAAAAAAATATCGGAGTAAAAGTATTAAACTCATCGGAAATATGTACTGAAGTAAAAGTGGAAGTAGGAGAAAAAAATAATACTCTAGTAAAGTACAGATACTGCCTTTTAGTACTTAAGTACAGTAGTGAAGTAGTTCTACTTCGTTACTATACATCTCTGAGTATGACCATATTAGCCCAGTTCTGTCAACACTGCACTGGCTCCCTATTAAACATTGCATACATTTTAAAATCTTGCTGATTACTTACAAAGCACTAAATGGTTTAGCTCCCCAATACTTGAGCGAGCTCTTAAAGGGTTAGTTCACCCAAAAATGAAAATTCTGTCATTAATTCCTCACCCTCATGTCGTTGGACACCCGTCAGACCTCCGTTCATATTCGGAACACAAATGAAGATATTTTAGTGTAAATCTGATGCTGAGAAAGGCTTCAGATAGGCCTCCATTGGCATTCAGTACATTGACACTTCCAATATCCATGAAAGGCACTAAAAACGTCGTTACAAAGTCCATCTCACCACAGTGACTCTACAATAATTTTACGATGCGACGACAATAGTTTTTGTGCGCAAAAAAAAATCAAAATAACACCTTTATCCAGCTTGTTCTTGTCTTCCGTGTGTGTCTCCACGACGCATGCGCGAGAATATGAGCAGATCCGGCGTTCTTACGGGTGTCCAACGACATGAGGGTGAGTAATTAATGACAGAATTTTCATTTTTGGGTGAACTAACGCTTTAACATATTATACTCAACTGCAGGCGGTCGATCCTTTTCCTATTTACCACCTGAAATCTGGAACAGTCTTCCTAACATTGACACACTCTGTCAGTTTAAAGACTAAAAACACATCTCTTTACTGTGGCATACACATAAAACACTTTTTCAATGAAATGATTGTTAGGCTGCATTAACTAGGTCAGCCGGAACCGGGAACACTTCCCATAACACCAGGGCTGCGTTCAGCCCCGACACAACGTTGCAAAACGTTTTTTAATCGGAAACGGTGCTGCCTTGAACACCCTGTTCTTTTGACACAAGAGTTGTAACTATGGCAGCCGAGAAGGCCATTCTTTGTGTTCTTTTTGAGGAATTTTCGGAGCCTGATGAAATCGATATAAATACGTGTTTAATACTGCAAAATACATGCAATCACTGCCCTTGCCATCCAGAATAAAAGACAACATCCCAATCCCATTTAATGAACCTTTCTTATCTCCTGGTAATCAATTCTAACTTAAATCATTTTCTTACTTTTTTAATAGCTTGTATTTTCTTTCTCACTTTATGTCAAGCACTTAATTACCATATATGAAATTTGGTATATAAATAAACTTGCCTTGCAATTAAGCTAAAGATATAAATACATACATCATCATGTTGATTATGTATATATATATATTACTATTAAACTCTTACAACAATCATGTTTACAACTTTACTTCCATTGTGTGAGCTGTCTCTTTAATACCGCGTGGTTTATATACATTTTGCCGCTGATTTGGATTTTTGGACATTTTTGAAACACCCACCAAACGAGATCAAACGCATCTCAAACCCGTTGCACACCGTTTCCAGGAAACATGACGTTCAACCGGAAACCATAGCAAAACGTTGCGCACCGGTTTGAGCTTTGAACGTGCCCCAGACCTGATGTACTCGTGACATCATCAGAAGAATGGCATCTACGCTAATGATAGTCTCTCTGTTTTATCCCGAAGTTTAGTGCAGTCAGCCGGATCCGGGCCTCGACTGAGCTTGGTTTCTCCCAAGGTTTATTTTTCTCCATTAGGTCAACTGATGCCACCTGATGTCCTTGCCACTGTCGCCTTTGGCTTGGCTTGCTCAGTTGGGGACACTAAAATGTTAACTAAATATCCAAATAAATCTAATTAGCAAACTAAATTAACCATATAAACTAAATTACTGATCTGCCCACATTGTCACTGTTTGATAATTGAAATGATCTGATGACATCACCGTTCTGTTGCATTATTTTTACTGTTTAACACTGTGAAGCTGCTTTGAAACAATCTGCATTGTGAAAAGTGCTATATAAATAAAGTTGACTTGACTTTATTGCTTATCAATTTCCAAGATTTTCTGTATCAGGGGTTTTGCTTTACTTTTTAATGGCAAGGATCCCTAAACAATCCCCTTGTGAGATCAATTCTTTATTAGGCTTACAATATATAATATAATTATAACAGCCTATAATATAATAACACATGATAATTCTCTCTATGAAACCTGTAAACCGCATTCGCCGGTTCTAACACTATACACGCGATACTAATTGCGGTTGACCAGAGCACTGCAATTATTTCTCATTTAAACTACAATCAAATGGATTTCTCCCTGCATTTTGCGTCTGTGTGCACGTGCGCAGCTTAGAGGGAACATTCGTCAGTAAGCGCGGCGGTAGAGCGCAAATGACGTGTGATTTTTCAAATCTGAAACCAGCGCATTTGATTTGAAATGCGATATCTGCACTGCCTGTAGTTAGGCCCCTGGGTCGGCTTTAATAACAACTAACAATTATGGATTTTTTTTTTTTTAAAATTTACCATGCCTTCATCGTTTATTTTTTAGCAACTTTACAAAAGCCTTTATTGTTTTACTCTATGTTAAGTATGTGCCACTTCTAACAATCGGCAATTGTATAAACTGTGATAATAACTTGATATTTGCCACTGTTGTCATAAAAAATTAAGGAACTTAACAAAACTACACATAATATTCTAACAGTTTCTTACACTGTTTTCATCAGGGATGAATCAGGAACTGCTTCATATTCATGATTATGGGCGGAGCTCTATGACATCACTGCATGTGTGTGAAGACTTCAGTGAAAGTGAAACTGAACAGATGAACCTGAAGCTTCTTCACAACAACATTCAGAAACTCTGAAATCAACGATCAGATCTGATATTCACTCACAGGTAAGCGATGGGAATGTAAGTTCACTAGTTTAATGTCATGATGCAATATAAGAATGTTTGTGTCACATATCAGAAACAGCTAGTGTGTGAACTGCAGACAGAATAAACGAAGTTCAGTGAAAATCATACCCAGATAGCAAAAAATATCGGCACGGCTTCTTTTTGCCGCCGGCCCTAAGCTGTCGGCTATAGGTGCGTCCCGCTGGCGGTGATGAAACGTTTGCCGCCGAATACGTCACTCCCATTTCTTGCGGGTCGCCGGCTTCATTTTCTCTGGCGGTTGCCTCCGCCTAATGGACCGCGGCCGGCTGGCGGCAAGCCGCTTTGATATACAAGGATTTCTACTCTCAAATTCGACCAGCCACGTTGGCTATGTTTGGCTTGTTGGGAAATAGAGTGGAACTGACAGCATTTTAACTAGTTCTCACATTTGAAGCGATTATAAAATCATAATAGCCTAGCCTATATGTGAATTATATCAAATATTAGTTTTTTTTGCTCCAAAGCCATTAGGGTTTATAACAGATTCTTGACTCTTGATTCCATGATAAGGTTAGGTTTAGGAAATTACATTTACATTTTCACTTGATTATTTGCATGTTGAGTGTGTTTAAACAGTGTTGGTCAATTTGACCCATAATGGATGTAATACTTTTTTTTTTTTAGCATAATAAGAGGGTTAAGAAAGTTTGAAAGTTCATTTTAGGATATTGAACACTTTTATTTTTGTATTGCCCTTTTTCTATTTCTTTTTGGACTGACTTTAAAATAGACATGACAAAAAATTAGAACTTAGAACTTCATGACATTTTACTTTGTTTTCAAAACCCATATTTTTCTGAAAAACAAAAATATATTATTAATTATTTAGGAAAAATTATACATTCATAAGACAAGAATAACTCAAAAGAAGCCCTCTAATATTACCTTTTATAAAGCTGATTTTTACAATATACTTTGAAACCCTTTCAAACATGAGGTCGCAAAACAAAAAGCTTACAAAAACAGAAACCTGAAAGCTTTTCAATTTCATGTGACTGCCTTAATATTATAAAGTATTTTCTATCTCAGAATTCTTATTTTTATTATTTATTTTATATACATTGTTATATTTGTTGTTATTCTTTGTTCTACATATTCGGAACTGTACCACAATGCTTTATTATTTTTATTTTTCTCTCATTGTACTTTTTGTATTGTACTGTCTATAAATGTACTAATTTAAATAAAAATAAAACCAAACCAAACAGAGAAGTACCTCCACCGGCCGAGAGGGGCAGTATACCTAAAAAAGACGGAAGACAAACCGGAAAAACGTATGAAACAGATTTACCAACAGCGGCCGGCAACTCATCACACGGTTTTAGTATTTGAAGAGAGGAGATCAGAAAATATCCTCGACTACGAGCGTTTAAGTAAGTACATGTTTCCTTTTTGTGTAACACAATATTATGTTCATTTTTGATGTATATACCGGTAGTAGGGGTGGTTAATCTGTCTGATTTCCCGATTCGATTCGATTACGATTATTAACGATTCTTGATTAGTGATTATTGATTTTCCATTTCACAACAGTAAACGAAAATACACTACAAAGTGATTGCGGTATAAAAAAAAAGTCAGCTACTGAATTACTTAACTCTTTTATTGAGTAACAACAACTCAAAGCACTTGTCGTGTAGTGTCGTGTAGTTACACAGAAATGAATACATCACATTGTGTTGTGACTCATCAAGTTGAACTAAACAATAACAAATAAATGAAAGGCTTATTTCCTTTAGGAAGTAGATCAGAACCAACATACTGTAGAAATTGGACAATTTTCTTCTAGAAAGACAACGTGTTCAGGTGGAGGAAGACTGCAGGTTGCAGTCGAAACATGTCAAGGTAAAGAAGAAGTTTTTTCTCCAAACACCTTGTCTTTCTAGAAGAAAATTGTCCAATTTAATCATTAAGAAGACAAAATGAACATTTTTGAACAACTTACTGTAGCTTCAGCTTATATACTGTACTGTAGAATACAGTGACAAAATGTCAATAGTGATGGATGCGGTGCGCGCGTGAGGGGGGCGGGAGCGCGTGGAACGCTCGAGCTCCTCTCGTTCGTTTCCTGACGTGAGAAAGACAAAAGGGGAAAAAACGACAGAAGAAAAACGGGTTCGTGTCGGAGGAGTGTCGAGGCCCGTTCGGTTCCGTGAGCGGGAGCCGCGGGTCGGTGCAGCGGAGCGGCGGTGTGTTTCCAGCATCAGTCCGGCTGTGTGTGTGTGTGTGTGTGTGTGAGATCCGCTCATCGCGTCCTCAGGATCGCCTTAATTCCCGCGAATGTGCGCGTCGATGTGTGTCGCGCTCGCTCATCTGAAGCGCTCATAAATCTGCGGATTGAAGGCGTTTATTCGGTGTTTGTGCGCGAATCTGAGCCGTGCTAACGCGCTAATGCTAATGTGCCTGAGCTCCAGAGGAGGCGAGGCGGGAGGATTTCTAGAGTGTTCCCTCAGAATCATCTCAGCATTAACGACAGATTTACATTCATCTAATGAACACACACACACACACGGTGGTAGTGTCAGGTTTAGATAAATAAAAAAATCGATTTTTGAAAATTTAATGATCGATTCATGCTCGTCCATAACATACTCGCGATTAATCGATAATTGATTTTTTTCACCACCCCTAACCGGTAGGTTGTTTTAATTTGTTTGTGCCGACACGCACGCTGCTAGTCTAGAGCACAATACACAGTGCTAACACGTGCTGTTTCGCCTTTTTTACACACTGAGTTCAAGCATGTTCTACATGTTAAAATGTATCTAGCTACTGTAGGTAAATTAGCCAAAGCTTTACATCTAGAAAGACTTAAGTTTAACTTTTGGTGTTTTTTAACAAAACAGAATGATGTATATAGGTTATTTAAATTATTTTGTTAGTCCGAACAAGCATGCTGCTAGGTCAGTTTTAGCAAGTGTTAGCTAACATGTGCTGTGTTGCTACTGTTCTTCTAGCATTTAAGGTGATTTATGAGTTATTTCTCTGAACTGCTGTACTTTTTATGTTTGAGGACAATGCAGTTTACTTGAATCACTACACTGAATGAATACATTTTACTGTTCCACATTTGGCTGACCAGTTTCCCCCCCCCACAGCATAGCTACTGTATATTCTGTATATAACGTTAACAATGTGGTTTTGTTCACATTTTCTTGCAGATACCTTGACCAGAGCACAATCGGTTATCTTCATCCAAGAGACCTACTGTTGGACAATCGTTTCGGCTTTCAAGGTAAATAAATTGTTAGTCACAATGTCTAGTTACTGGGCTATAAGGAGAAGAATATTGAAAGGAGTTGAGATGGACAAACAGGAAATTGCAGCTGTTGGAAACTTAAACAGTATGGAAAATTGTGCCTTTAGTTATTTAGTTATTTATATATATATATATATATATTTTTTTAATGTAGATTTCCAGAATGAGAACCAAGCCCTGAGGGAAAGCAATGCACGAGCAGGTGAGAACATGCACTCTTTCTTAAATTTTACTTCTTTGACTGTGATGTAGGTCCAAAATTACCAAATGCCTTTCATTTTGTAGCTTCGGATGGCAGCGGCTCACTTCAAGAGCAGGTGAAGCAAGTGAAACAATGTTGACGACGTTTGCTCGTACTGGGCAATCAGGTACAACTTGCAAACAACACCTGTGGTTGTTGGTTTAATTCCCACTGGGGCCACCTGTACATGTAGTAGACCTAGTTGTAAATGTCATAGTTTAGTAGTTGAGGGACCAGGACTGACTGCTTTATTCTTTTATTCGGTGAACCCCTGTAGGTGCAGATACTAATGCTGCGACGTCTTGGAGAGTTTGGCGATGTTGTGCGTAGCATGGACAACAAAATGGACACTATGCGGCAACATTTCAGTGCCAATGTGTCTTTTGGAGAGTTCTCCCTGCCAGGGGGTCTGTTACTCCCCCTAGACAACCCATTTGGCGTTGCTTGACAACAGTTTGAGGCAGGATAAAGAGCTCCAGTAAGTGTGCTGATTTTGTTTATAATGCTGTAGGGTAATCTAAAAAGTAAAATTTAAGATTGTACACTGCATATTCTACAGTCTGAATCCACAGCCTGTCACATTTTTATATTTATGTATGAGAAGCTTCAGAGATATGTAATTTGTAACACTTTTTTGTATTTTCAGCTTCGGTTTTTGGCAATCAAATGTGGGAGGGACCTAAAAACAACCGTGTGGCGAATGCTTCAGAGTATCTTCTCTAATCACCTTTCCATTAATACAACCTGGACTGGTGTAGGGGATAAAGCATGTTTTAGAGACATGTTCCTGAAGACCATTGTTCAAAGTAATATATATATATAAATATATAAATTTGATATATATTTAAGTAGATGTGTGTGGCCTTATGCCATTCAAATGGAATGACAGATCTGTATTTTCTACAGGAGCCATCCGGAAGATCCCGGCAACCCAGGATGCCACTGATGAGGCGGTCCAGGTTAACGTTATGCGTTACCTGAAAGGAACATCTGATCGTGAAGGCGGAAAAAGATGCCGCACAGCTGAGAGGGACCCACAGCCGACCTCTTACACCTAGGCTGACTACTGACACCTGGAACCCTTTCTTTATCCTGCAGTCAGTAACATCAAGACCCCTAAAGAAGCCAGAAGTTTCAGGCTACACTCACCCAATCCACACTGTTCACTGTGGAAATTACTTTTTTTTTTTATTCCCTGTGACCCTGCCTTGAAGGCAGCTCCTTGGATGGATATGGGATGGCGAGGTTGTTTGTCCTTTATATAGGCGCACAAGAAATCACTGAAGATAAGCCAATTTGCGCTGCCTCATTCTGGAGGTCGGGGTTAGGGTTAGGCCTAACCCTAACCCTAACCCATAGTCAGGCTTGTTATAATGGTCTGTTCTACTACTGTTCTATTCTTCTCCAGAGCTTTACTCTAAATTATTACCATTTATCCTATTGTTAGAAATGGCTTGTTAAATGTGATGTTATACCTCGATTTATTTGGTATCCTGCACATTCTTTGGTACCAAATATCCTCATTATTTGATATAATGTTTAATGGTACACTCTTAAAAAAAAAGGCTCGTAATCATAGGGGAACCTTTTTTAGTGCTATATAGCACCAATTTTGGTGCTTCAGTGGTTCTTCAGCGGTTCTTCAGAGGTGCTATATAGCACCTTAGTCAAAGAACCGGTGAAGAACCTCTGAAGAACCGCTGAAGAACCAAAATTGGTGCTATATAGCACTAAAAAAGGTTCCCCTATGATTACGAGCCAAGAACCATTTTTGGTGCAATATAGAACCTTTTTTTTTTTAGTGTTTAATTCTTTTCATCCCAGAGCTGACCTCTTTGTTATTAACAGATATTGTAAGTGTTATAATTTGCTTGTAAGGCTGTTTTTTTTTTTTTTTTAAACCAAATTTAATTTAAACATGCAGGTTCTTTAGTAAAAATGTTTTTTTTTTTAATTATTTATAGGCCTATTTAAGCTTATTTATTGTCTGTTATTTGTATTTCATTTATATTATCTTGTATCATTGACAGTTACTGTACTTTGAAATGTGGAATAAAAATGCCAAATGGGAATTTATCTGGTTTGTTCAATTATTATCCATCATAAACTGCATGTTACAAATATATGAATAATAAATAAATAAATGTATATTATTTATTACACAATAAGCGGAGGCAGATCGCTCGAAAAAAGCGTTTGCCTCCGCCGGGCCGCCTTCTGGTATAAAGGCGGCGGAACGGCGGTTTGCCTGCGGGCCGGCGGCGGAACGAAGGCGGTAGGAAGCCGGCTGCCGCCGGCGGTGCGCCGTCAAACGTGTTTGCGATTACGCAATTCTGACGCTTCTACAGCCGCCGGATCACCGCCGGTGGTCCGCCGACTCATTGCTATCTGGGTAACTCCATTAAACAGAAATGACACTTGGTGTTTATTTAGTTATTGTGTTGTCTTCTATAAAAGATCTTATGATGGTATTAAAATGTTTCAGTTTTGTGGCTCTCAGAGACGCATATTTAGTTTCTGTTTATTTTCTTCAGTTTGTTCTTCTCAATAGTAGCCTATCAGCTGCAGTGCCACAGATTCATCAGAAATGACAGACCAGCGTCTCAGACCAGAAGTTAAAGTGTTAGTTCACCCAAAAAGACCTTCATTCATCTTCAGAACACAAATGAAGATATTTATGATGAAATCTGAGACTCTCTGACCCTCCGTAGGCAGCAATTTAATGACCACTTTCAAGGTCCAGAAAGACATTGTTAAAATAATCCATGTGACTACAGTGGTTCAACCTTAATTTCATGTTTTTCTTCTAACTGATACAAAAAAATGAGTAAAAATCTGCATACTAGTCTTTTTACTACTTTGTGTGTATGAAGGGAAAATATTAGAGGTCGACCGATAGTGGATTCTACCGATACCGATAACTGGGTTGGACCGCACTTGCCGATAACCGATTAATCGACTGATAGTTTTTAAAATGGATACTGGATAAAAAAACATAAGTAAAACAGTGCTGAACTTTATAACAAGAAAAAAAAAACAGTACTGATCCATGAAAATATGCTAAATGAATAACAAATAAATATGAATATTAAAATAAGAAGTTCTAACAGAAATTCTTCAGAAAATAATTTAAACATTAAATATTACAGGTCAAATTTGTTTCTTTACCTATAACCTAGAAACATGCATGCACATATCATAGGTAACACTATGCAAGTCCCTATGCAACAAGGATGTGTTAGCTTACATGAACTATATGCCTTATGCATTTTTACAGCATTTAATAAGAGCAATATTGTACCTTGATCATTCATGTTAGTTCATAGTGCATTAACCAAGGTTACCAGATAAAATAAACATTCAAACTCAATTTAATGTTGAAATTAACATACTAACAATGAACAATACTTCCATAGCATTTATTAACCGTAGTTAATGTTACAAATGGAATCTTATTGTGGTGTTACAATTTCATATAAATCCAAACAGTCAGCTTTTTTAGAATGCAAGTATCTAATAAAAAACGAATGTGCTTCTGCTTTGTTTATGTTTCTGTCGGCAGCATGACGATACAGTTTGCTTTCTCACATCACTAGTTTTATATATGCAACATTTGCGTCGGACTTGCGTGTGTTTTTATCACATTGTTTTAACTGCTTGAGGTACTGCTTATTTTTTAGCGTCCTCTCAGCCTCGTCGACAAACATACACACTGCTGTTCTTTACCTGTTAATGCAGCATCTAGTCAAGAAATGAATTACTTTATAATGATTTGGCAACAAGTACTGCAGTGTTCAGTATTCATACCGTTTCGCTGTCGTGTTTTAAACCCGCATCTGACATGTCAGCGCTCTCCGTGCAGCGTGTGCTTTCCTTGCAGCGAGCAGCCTCACGTGTGAATGAAAACACAAGGCGTCAGTGAGTTTTTTTTTTTGCCTCTAGAGGCCGCTCTCGCGCTATACAATGGCAGCAGGCCCTTCTCTCATAGTGTGTAATAACAGCGCACCCTTCTCAGCCGCTCCAGCAACGGACGCATCACGGAAAAACTATCGGTGTGGATTTTTGCCGATAACCGATTGTTCCACCAATAAACTATCGGTGCCGATTAATCGGCAAAACCGATGAATCGGTCGACCTCTAGAAAATATTATACCATATAAGACCTAATATTGATTTCTCAATAACAGAATCAAGAATAGATTCAACCCAAACAGACTGTGTAGCTGTCATAAACAATAAAAAAATAAAATAAAGTTATATTCCCCCTAAAATATGTTTTAGACTCCAATCGTTGTTTGATAAATAAATCATAACGGGACAAACTACTCAAGAGATTTTTCCTCTAGGTGGCGCTTCATGTTAACATTCATCATAGGAGATGCTTCCTCAGGTTCAACATTGAAACCTTCGATGTATAAAGCATTTTAATAGCTGGCCAACATATTTTGCTCTGTCTTGTTATATTCTCGCCCTTTTCTGATTTCTGCATGAAATTATTTTTAAATTTCCAGCACTGGAATGCATTTTTATCCCTCACCATAGTGGCAACTCTCAGACAGATTGTAGCCTAAAGCTTTCAGGGGCAATGTGGATTGATGTGATTGGCAGACGTGGTGCAATCAAAAGCATCAGAATAGCATTGCTTTACTAAACAGCCTTTAAATGACAGGAGACCTCGCGCACATCAAAAACAGGCAAAGCAACAAACTAATATTATTAAACATATCCTAGCTTTTTACAGAAAATATTCAGATATATCCTTTTTTAATCATTAACATTTTCATAAGTAGCTGAAATTTAATTACACATTTTTTCAGTTACATTTGTTTTGGAATTAAATTACATAACTGCGTCACATGTCACTAGTTACTCCCCAGCACTGAGTATTTAACATGCAAAATCCATAGCCTAATTTATTCAGTGCATATAATTATCAAAATTGCTCTCTTTAGCCGTGTAGATAATATATTGTCATTACTTATCTTTTCAGCCATGGCGTCCTCCAGTGGTCCAGCACTAAATGAGGAGCTCCTGTGCTCCATCTGTCTGGAAGTGTTCACTGATCCAGTCACCACTCCATGTGGACACAACTTCTGCAGATCCTGCCTGAGCAAGTGCTGGACGGACACACAGACCTGCTTCTGTCCTCTCTGTAAAGACACATTCAGCAAAAGACTTGATCTCAAGATTAATACAACACTCAGAGAGGTTGCGCAACACTTTAAGGAGAAGCTCAATCTAGGAGAACCTGAGGTGTTCTGTGACGCCTGTGGTGAAAGAAAGCAGAAAGCTGTGAAGACCTGCCTTACGTGTCAATGCTCTTACTGTGAGACTCATCTAGAGCCTCATCTCAGAGTCCCACGTCTAAAGAAACACAAACTCATCAATGCTGTGGAAAATCTGGAGGATTATATTTGCCAGAAACACGAGAGACCTCTGGAGCTGTTCTGCAGAGATGATCAGACGTGTGTGTGTCTGTTCTGCACTGAAGGAGAACACAGGACTCACAACACTGTTCCTATAGAGGAGGAGAGTCGAGAGAAGAAGGTAAAGAGATACAGACAAAACACTTTAAACACCCCATGAAATGCAGTTCCCTATCAGTCAGTCACATTCAATGTTACGTCGGACTGAACTGAACATATAGGGATCTTGCCTGAGGGCCCAATCACCTTTGAGTGGCAACAGAACAAGCCAACAAGTCAGATTTGCATCGCAAGCCACTCCCCGCTTCCGGGTATATAAGGAAGCATGCAAACTCGCACATTAAGCTTTTGCTTCAGAGCAGAGCGGACATTGTTTCACTCTGCTCTTCGATCATCATTCAGTGAGTCTACTAAACAAGAGGGAAGCTGTTACTGTGTTGGTGTGATGGCACATTCCAGCAGAGATCGCGGTTGCTGAGTGTTTGCACGGTTAAGTGCAGTGGCTGTACCGCTGGGCGCTTTAACATCTAAAGAGCAATTTATGTAAAAGGGATGTGGTCATTTCCTGGCCTCGTCTGACAGCCCAAGCATGCTGAGGTAACATTCGTTCATGAGTCATGCCCCCACTGCGGGAAGATGACCATTGCGATGCTGAGATAAAGACTGAGATACCTTGAAAAAGGTGGATTCCCCTCTTCTATTCCCCGATCTGGTCTTTCTACGCAGCAGAGAGCCCCTTCGGTTAATACACAGGGTGATCTGTGGATTACAGTGGGAGCTCTCCCACTCATGTTTCACATCACAGGCTGTGGCACTTCCTGCTGCGGTTGCTCGTCCTTCCCATGGGGACCCAGCATCTCTTTCGGGGGTCCCGCAGAGAACCCGGTGTCGATCGACTGAAGATTCAACTGCTCTGTCCCCTTCAGGGAGAGTAGCAATGTTGTTTGATTCCAACCTGGAACTGACTGGCATGATTTCCCGGGCTGGCTGGATGATTGGTGTCTCTGGGTGGCACACAGTGAACAGCAGCTTCCCAATTCAGTCCCTTTCTTCCCGGAAGTGCACGAGGAAGTCACAATGTCGTGGAAGGCACCTTTTTCTGCCAGAAACCGTTCCGCTGCCTCCTCCGCTCGCACTACCCTCGATGGCGGGGTGGCCAAAGGATACGTGGAGATCCCTCAATTGGAGCGCGCAGTTGTGGTGCAGTTATGCCCGCAAAAGGCTTCTACCTGGCAGGGTCGTCTGTGTCTCCCATCCAAGGCCTGTAAGTTCTCGGCTACATTCTCAGCCAAGGCTTACAGCACCGCTGGACAGCCCACCTCTGCCCTGCATGCTATAGCCCTCCTGCAGGTATATGAGGTCAAACCAAAAAAAGAGCTGCACGAGGGTAGAGCTGGTGCAGGGTTGATACAGGAGCTTTAGACAGCGATGGACCTCGCCCTCAGGGCAATAAAAGTCACAGCGGTTTCATAGGCAGACAATGTCCACGCCAGTGGTCCAAGAATGCCATCTCTGGCTGAACCTGGCCAAGATAAAGGAAGTTGACAAAGGTCGATTTCTCAACTCCCCCATCTCCCAGGCCGGCTTCTTCTGTGACTCTGTTGAGAACTTTGCCCAGCCATTCACGGCAGTACAAAAGCAGACAAAGGCTATCAAACACATCCTGCCCCTGCAGAATGCTGCTGCTGTCTGTGATTCGATGACACAATGCCTTCTCATCCATCTCAAGCCTCTCCCACACAGGAACTGTGGAGCAAGGTAAGTTTGCCACCACACTCACGGCCCCCACACCAGGACTCTGAGCCTTCAGAGGCGGGCCCCTGTGCTCCACAGCTCTTCACTTTACCACCAGTTTACCTCAGTGGCAGACAAGGATGCTCCTATGCTGCATGTGGAGATCGCAGTCCTACTGGCAAAGGATGCAATAGAGCCGGTCCCTCCAGCCAATATGAAGTCAGGGTTTTACTTCATTGTGCCCAAGAAAGGCGGTGGGTTATCTTGGATTAAGCTTCCGTTCAAGATTCCTACGCAGAAACGCATCCTCACATGCGTTCGCCACCAAGATTGGTTTGCAGCAATCGACAAGAAACACATGTATTTTCATGTGTCGATCCTAACTCAGGAGACAACCCACTGCCAGTTGTTAACCCTCAGCATGGATGTACTGACACACAGCTGGCCCCGGGGTCTACGCAAGTATGCGTTTCCCCCAGTGAGCCTGCTCACACAGACCCTGTGCCCATCCGGACCTGGTTCCCAGAACTCATGCTCCTCAAGGCAGCCCCTCCCTGGCGGATCCCCCTGAGGAAGGACCTGCTTTCTCATGGAAGGGGCACCAATTGGCACCCGCATCCAGACCTCTGGAATCTTCACGTGTGGTCTCTGGATGGGACACAGAGAGCTAAAGTGGCCTACCTCCAGCGGTAGTTGACACTATCACTATCTAGATCTCCCTTTATGAGGCACGCTTACACTTTGAAGTGGAGCCCCTTTGTTGCTGGTTGTCTTCTTGCAGGGAAAACCTGTGTAGATGCCCTGCAAAACAGGTTGGAGCAAAGGCTGTCTCCCTCCAATCTGAAAGTGTAAGTCTCTGGGGAAACACAGCTTAGTCGATTTAATCCTCAGCCATGTCAGTTGCATTGCTGTGTCCTATTCACACCTTGTGTTTGTACGTGGACCTCACGCAGAACTTCAGAACAGCTCTTTGTCTGCAATGGAGGCCAGTAGAAGAAAAAGGCTGTCTCCAAATTGAGGTTGGCCCACTTGAAAGTGGATGCCATTGCTTGGCTTACTAATCCCAAGGCGAGCCGTGCCCCCTTGGAGTGAGAGCTCACTCTGCTCAGAGTGTTGCTTCCTCCTGGGCATTGGCGCATGGCACCTCTCTGGCAGGCATATGTAGAGCTGAGTGCTGGGCAACACCTAACACATTTGCGAGATTCTACAATCTCAGAGTGGGGCCGGTTTCTTCCAGTGTGTTGATACAAACAGGTAATATGCCGGGTAGGCTGGCTCGGTCTCTCTTGCTGCGCCATTCCCCTCTGAGGACAGGATACGAGTTCCTATTCTGCTCCTCAGGTGAGTTCCCCAATTGTTAAACCCTGGTGGAGTTCCTCCAGCATCCTCGCCAGTCAGATGCTGATGCCAGGTCTAGTACTTCTGTGTATGCCAGGTTGGTCGGCCCCTGTACTAGACTAGATGCCTACATGTTGTGATTACTTTCCTAGGTTATCCTCTGCCAACTCTGTGACAGTATTGACTCCACCCCTGAACAAAGCGGGTTCTACCATAGAGATCTTTCATATGTAGCACTGGCCAAATCGACAGTCTATATGTTTAACTCCACATATTATCTCCCTACGGGCAGGATGTGGTTTCCGTAGCATTAATTTCTGGTTGGAATAGGCACGCTTTCCCAGTGTTATCAAGTAGTCTCACTGTATAGGGTCAGAAGGAACACAAGTGATCGACATTCTCTGTGCAAAGCCATGTCCTTTCTTCCGCCCCAACAGGTGCAGGGGGAATAGGCGGCTTACTCAGGGCAGTTGTTGTAACACTTTCCAAAGGGATCCCAATACATCAGTTCAGACCATCATAACATTAAACTTGAATGACTGATAGGGAACTCTAGGTTACTAATGTAACGTTGCGTCCCATCACCACAACTCCTGTATCTCCGCTGAAACGGCAGGGAGTCCATCTCGACTCCTCAGCAGAAAACTTAATGTGAGAGTTTGCCTTATACAGTATACCCAGAAGCGGGGAAGGGCTTGTGATGCAAATCTAACTTGCCAATGTGCATTGGCTTGTTCTGTTACCACTGAAAGTTGAGATCCCATTATGTCAGTTCAGTCCGCTGTAACGTCTCCATTCCCTCCTTCAGGGAATAGGGGTTACATTAGTAACCTAAATGTTTTCTTTCCTGTGTCTTGACATTGACATGTAAGACTGTCAGAAGATGGAAAGATATATTCAGTGATAAATGCGTCTGTGTTTTTCTCTGTATGTAGAATCAGCTGGTTCAGACACAGACAGACATTTATCAGACGATCCAGGACAGAATGAAAAAGATTCAAGAGATCAAACACTCAGTAGAGATGAGAAAGGTTTGTGCTTCGATCAACCCAAGTTCATATCCGGACTTATGGTCACTTCCGATTTCACTTTCTGTTCACTCTCCAACTATCCTATCAAAAAATACATCTACAAAAAATGTTATGCGTCATAATATTTCAATCTAATTAATAAAGGTGTTGAATAAATTGAGAGTTCTACCATATTTTAGTAATCTTGGTTTATTGCACTTGAGTTGTATGCAGTTCTATTGGAGTGCTTTGACAGCTCGTCCTCAAGAGCAGCATGAACATTTGTTTTGTGTTACACTGAAAATCACACATTTTAACTCTTTCCCCGCCATTGACGGAAATGTACGGCTTTCTGCTATTCTACATCATCTGAAAGAGCTGAGAACTGAATCTCCTGATCAAAACACAGGTGAAGAAGAACCAGAAACAAGTGATTGCATATGTAAAATAATGCAATCAACATAAAAGGTCCTGTTCTTCGTGATCCCATTTTTCAAACTTTAGTTAGTGTGTAATGTTGCTGTTAGAGCATAAATAATGCCTGTAAAATTATAAAGCTCAAAGTTAAATGCCAAGCGAGATATTTTATTTAACAGAAGTTCCCTTTCAAAGCCTACAGTGAACGGCCGGTTTGTTCTACATCCCTGTACTTCCTGCTTTAATGACGTCAGTAGAACAGTTTGTTGACTAACCTCCGCCCACAAGAATACGCGGAAAAGGGGGCGTGGTCTTGTTGCTCCCTCGTGGAGAAGAGGAAGTGTTGCGTTCGGTTGCGTTTGTAGAGTGAGTTTGTCGCCATGTTGTTGAGACGCTGTTATTTTCATCCCGGAGTCAAATCACCTTTCTTTGGCCAGGGACGCTGTAGTTTGAGTGTATGCATCTCCCCGTTATGGTAAGAGGCGTGACCTTTCCGGGTAACGTGCGCTAAGCTGCTGTCCAATCACAACACGGGAACCGCTGGCCCAATCAGAACTCGTTACGTATTTCTGAAGGAGGGACTTCATAGAACAGGGAAATCTTTCAAGACGTTTTGAGGACAGTGAAAACAGCGGTATACAGATAAGTAAATTGTGTGAAAAATACTGTGTTTTTATACACGCGAAACATGAACACGTGCTATATTGCACACTGTAAACACAATCAAAGCTTCAAAAAAACAGGAAAAACGGGACCTTTAAACAGAAATCAAAACTGCTCATGTTACCCTAATGAAATGTCGACCCAGGACGAGCTATAGGACTATAAAGCTTTGGGGGTGTTGATGAGCTCAATCGAGCTCACCATCTATGTTTTGACCATCTTTCTGAATCTGATCCAAAAATGCATTTTTGCTCAAAATAATGTTTTTTTTATTAAACTTACCCAGTTGATAAAAAAGAATACATTAAGATAGAATTAAACTCTATTCTGGGGGGCATGGAAATTTTGTGAAAATTATCAAAAATGCTGGCAGTGATTGGCAACTTTTTAAAAAATTGCTGGTGGGGAAAGAGTTGAGTAAGAGGCGAAGAGTAAGAGTTTAATTGATGATGAGAGAAGTTTCATTTTGTGGTGAAGTATTCCTTTAAATAATATGTGAATACATAATCGATTAACAAATGGAACATCGTTTAACTGTTGTCATTCATCAGAGAAACACAGAGAAAGAGAAATCCTCCATTGTTGAGCTCTTCACTGATCTGATCCGCTCCATTGAGAGATGTCAGTCTGAGCAGCTGAAGATGATGGAGGAACAGCAGAAAGCAGCAGAGAAACAGGCTGAAGATCTCATTAAAGAGCTGGAGCAGGAAATCACTGAGCTGAAGAGGAGAAACACTGAGCTGGAGCAGCTCTCACACACTGACGATCATCTCAAACTCCTACAGGTCAGTCAACATCTGTCTCATCAGCCATCATGTACAATATTACAGGACAAACCAGAGGTGGGGGACTTGAGTCACATGATCATATTCTGTTTTTGCTCTATTTCTCCAATGACAATAGTCCCAAACAAGCCACAGCAAAAGAGGTGCACCGAAATTTTTGAACTGTTTATCAGAAAATTAAGAGCTTGGGGTCTCAGATTCCTTGGGTCATGCCAAAAGCGTCAATACTGACTGTTTTTAACACTTTGACATATCGAATTTGGTAGGATTCATTGTCAGCATGTCCTGAAGGAAACTGAGAAGTTTGAACACAGAGCCACCTAGTGTCCCAGAGATATAAGGTTTTTCATAAAAAGGTTATTTCAGCTTTACAGTTTCTGTAAGAATGAAAATCAACAAAGACTTTTTGCTTTCCTGTTCAAACCCACTCTTTCTTTCCACCATTTGTAATTCCTAAAGTCACAAGAGGTGCTGATACTGATCAAGGCTTGACGGTCACAGCTTTGGCTGTAAGACATTGTAAAACAAAGGCTCTGACCATTTTATCATGCTTTAGAAATCATACAGAACAGAAAGAAGCAGCAATAACTAGGGCTGGATAAAAAATATTGATTTCTCAATTTTAATCGATTCTTACTTTTATAAAACAATATCGATTTTTAAATCCAAAGAATCGATTACTCATCCTGTTTTCAGTTAATGAATGAAATAATCATTGTAGCACGCCTCCAATCCAATAAATTGCAACAATCTTTGTGCTTTATTACTATTGATGTGAAACAAAGTCTCAGATTTCAAATTGCGTCTATTTTTTTTTAACGAAATTCAAAAATATAAATACAGTTTTGGCGCTGTGGCGTGAGATCGCTCTGCCGCTCAGCTCAAGAGGAAACGCAGAGCAAACTTGAACAGATCTTCTCTTCCGCCTTAATACCAGTAACAGCGCAAAATATTTATAATAAACATGAATGAGCTTCTGAAAGTGTGTTAAAAGATACAGGACAACTTACCGAAATCGTATCATGTGTAACAAAGGGCGACCACTTTCCTGACAAAAATAACTTATTTTATTTATACAAAATTAATTATAACAAAATGAATTTAATCAACACAGAAAAAAACAACAAATAACAAAAAGTTAAATTCCCCCTTCAAAGATGTCAATGACCAACCAACCTTCCATAAACCCCAACACAATCCCAGCTTAAATCACACATAATTCGAAATAAAGAGAAAAACGAATTACATAAGTGTTCCCAAAAATCATATTACACCAAAGGAAAACCACTCAAAAGAAACTATAAATCAAACCAGGAAAACGTACACTCCACGGCAACCATAAATCTCATGCAAATGAATTAATGTGGTTTCAAAGCATCCATACGGTAGTATGGGTAAAAAGGTTGGCTGGCAATACGAGGCTGGGAAATGGCATACAAACAAAAACAAATAAAAGACAACAGAAAAAAAGAGCACCTCACTAGCCAGTCCAGTTCAGTACAAACATAATTTCTCACTGCGCTGGAGGCAAACAGCGCGCACATACGGGGACTGGCCAGCTGAGGAAAATAAAACAAAAACAAACCCTGGAGGAACAGCGATCAACTAAGCCTAATAAACAAACAAAAACACAAATTACTATACACCAAAAAAATACACACAATACATAGTTTTACTTTTTAATCCTAAAAAGAATAAAAACATTTGCAGACACTATATAAAAAACTTCTACAGTTACCGGCCACACGGCCACCAACTCACGATCACATGAAAACGGGCGTGACTAACGGCATGCAGACCCACGCTCTCTGCATCTGCAGTGCACTAAAACATGATACCTCATTTTAGTAAACAAGGCTTTATGGATATGCATCCCATCGATTCACTCATCCTACCTGCTCACAAGACCATGTCCGCGGACACTCAGCCACAGCAGTACTGCCGGACAGCACAATGTTTGCATCTACGTTAAAAACACCTCATTTAATTTAACAATATTTAATAAGTGACAAAACAAATCGAGGTTCACTTCAGCCTACCTGCTCACCCAGACCGCATCCGCGCAAAACCCGGAAGTGCTGCCAGACCACACGCGTCCACACAACAAATCGGACCCCGTCTCTAGATCTCCCTTCAGGTGCCTACTTAAAAACCCTCTCCCTACCTGGCCACGCCCATTAATTACATCAGTAACCAACTCACCGGCTACACATGTCACATAGAATCGCTCAATCAGTTTTTCAACGGCCATCTCGTCCATACTTTGAGCTTCAAAACTGCTCATCAGAATCCTATGGGTGACGTCACGGACACCTACGTCCATATTGTTTTACAGTCTATGGTTTCAACCACAGAAAGATGCAAATAAAACGGCTTGTAAACAATGTCATGTAACATCACATTTACCTCAGAAAAACCATATCCAGTGTCCATAAACTCGTTAGTCAGCTAGAAAAATTAACTCTAGAGATTATATGCACCACATTACATTGGATATTCATTGTCATTTTTTAATGTTCTTCAATATTTAATGCATGTATGTACGAATAAATCTGGCAAGTTGTTTTTATGACAGCCACTATTTAAATATTTACATTTCAAAAAACGAATTGGAGTAGAATTATGATTATGTAATTGTTAAGATAATATTATAACTTAAGTTAATTTTTACCTTCAATATTAGTAGGCTAATGTACTCAAGGTCAATCAGCTGACTCCCATAGTTTACAACATTAGTTCAGAAATTTGTTTTCTTTGAGAAAATGTTCCATGTTTTGTGCCTGATACATTTCCAAAATAATCGATATTGAATTGAATCGAAACAAATCTAAAATCGAATCGAAAGCTTGTGAATCTAAATCGAATTGAATTGTGAAATTTGTGTCAACACCCAGCCCTAGTAATAAAATCACAATACGTAAATGAGTTAAGGCAAGATGTTTATGCGCTGGTCAATTTACAGATTTTGGGCTTTTTATAACGTGTTGTTTCACACTAGTGGAAAGAAAACATCCAAAATACACGTTTATGTGTTTATTTTAGTGAACTTATCTATTAGTTTCTGTAGATTGAAATTGCAATACATATCTTTAAAGGCCATGACAGTTTCTCTTAAGCAGTGATTTTATGTAATACTTTTATATTGTCATTTTCATTTTATTTATTTGTTTTCATTTTTATACGTCTTTTTTAATGTCTATAATTTTTACTCATTTTTATTTCAGTTATTCAGTTATTTTAGTACATCAAGTTACACAAAATAAAAATGAAAAATGTTGTTGAGAGTATTTTCTGATTTAAAAAAAGAGAAATCCAGAATCCCCTCAGTAAAAACCTTTAACTCTAATGTCAACAAAGTCAAACAAGAACTTTGAATCTGACTTTATCCAACGTTCAGATGTCAGTTCTGAATATTTAATCTAATCAGTGCATATTTAATTGGACAATGCCTCATTTATTTAAATATTTCAGAAATTAGATATTTTATCCTCTCTCTCTCTCTCTCTCTCTCTCTCTCTCTCTCTCTCTCTCTCTCTCTCTCTCTCTCGTAGATGAGCTCATCTCTGTACAGTCGTCCACACAGCAAGAACTGGACTGAGATCAGGATTGACTCTGATGTGAATCTGAAGTCTCTGATTATAGCTCTGACTGAACTGAAGAAAACTCTAGATGGGACTCTACATGAAAAACTCCGTCAAACTGGTATGTGCATATCATACAGTGTATATATATATTTTGCTATTAACTATCTAGGAAAAAAACAATTTCAAGGAAAATTATGGATTAAATAACATTTTAGCATCAGTGACCTGTGAATTATTTTTTCTCTGTCTGCAAAAGATCACACTGTTCATAAATATAACTGCAACATAACTTCAACCTGCCATGTTAGCATTAGACTGGTGTGATAAAATCACTTACTAAACCCAGTGTATGTAAAGTTTAAATTTAACTCACGTTATAATCAGTTAAAACACTATTACTGTAACTTACTTTAGAGACATGTAAGCAACATGATGTAACTATCCGTGTACAAACACTAACACATCAGCAGAACTCACTACACACCACTGATGCTGCCAATAGAGAGAAACGTCTAAGGTTACGTATGTAACCTCTGTTCCCTGAGAACAGGAAACTCTCGCTGCGTCTAGCTGACGCTATGGGGAGCGCCCTCGGCGTGACTGGTGTCTGAAGCTACTATCGAATCACGGCAAAGTCTTTGACCGACGTCAGCCCATGACGTCATCAACGTGCGACCCGGAAGTATAAAAGGGCGCCGTGCCAACACATACACATCTTCTCGTCTGAAGGGACTGTATGGCAGATAGGCCCTGAAGCATGGCAACGCGACGCAGCGCTCGTTCCCTGTTCTCAGGGAACAGAGGTTACATAGTAACCTTAGACGTTCCCTTTCGAAAGGGAACTCTCGCTGCATCTAGCTGACGCTATGGGGAACGATATACCAACGCCGCCATGCTGAGGGGAGTGTCTGCCCATTGGCAGTGACAACTGTCAACTCAAGTAATTCATAGAAAAACCTGAGCGATTCCCCCTCAGGTCCTGGGCTGACAGTGACAGCACTCCCTACGGTCATAGCCCAAGCTATACAACTAAACGGAACCCTAACGCACTGCGTGGAGTTCCATCTAGACAGCTCGAAGGCCCGGGACCACTACTTCCAATGAAGGGGTCCCTTCAAGGGAATGTGGCTAGGGGACCCGAAGGAACCCCAGCCAGTCACTACTCGGGAAAAAGTTCTCCCGAGTGCCACCAGGGAGGCCTGACCTGGTGCCCTAAGTGTTATTCACACTTCGGTTTAGCCAACCCTGTCTGTTCAAAACAGAGCCTCTGGATGGTGCCCAAAGGGCGTCCAAGCTAAGGGACTGAAACACAGGCAGTCTTACTTAGCCCGGAACTCAGAGACGGGTTATCCAAGTCCAAGAGAGCAATACTCAGCGTAGTGCTTTTCAACCCTTGCTCTACCAAGGATCTACCAGGTGCTTGTGTTTCAAAGCAGTAGGGAGGCCGAAAGGGCCTAATGACTGATCTAACAGGGAGGCCTCATGAGAGGCCTACGACCGTCTGACCAGGCTCAGGCGGCTGAGCACTCATAGACGACCCTCATTGAGGGGAGCAGCTGAGCCTGCCTGGCGAGTAACCTCCAGCTGTAGGCCCAACTACCACAAGTTCTCACAGAGAACTGGTAATCAAAGTGCCTAGCTCAGGAACTTCAACTTCAAGGAGGCCCTGTGGGCCTACTACTTGATAGCGGGTATTCCAGGGAGGCCTATAGAGGCCTACTACCTAACCGCAAGCCATGCTGGAAACCCAAGCATCCAGGCTCGGGACTCCGTCCTCAGGGAGGCCTTAGTGAGGCCTACTACCTGACAGCAATACCGCCTGCTGAGGTTACCCTTGTTTTCTCAAGGAGGCCTAATGGAGGCCTACTACTTGACAGTCAAGCTACGCAGGCTAGTCGGGCATCCTGTTTAAGGAGCCCGTCCTCAAGGGAGGCCTATTAGGGCCTACTACCTGATAACCAGCCTTTAGGGAGGCCTGGAGAGGCCTACTACCTGTTTGCAATACGTGCTAACTGTTTCAAATGACTGGGTCCCAGGAACACCTTAGGGAGGCCTGATGGGGCCTACTACCTTGTTCGAGTGACCACAATCTGGGAGCTCACCCTCCGGGAGGCCTATTGAGGCCTACTACCCGACAGTCAAGCTACGCAGGCTTTTCGAGCATCCTGATTAAGGAACTCGCCCTCAAGGGAGGCCTATTAAGGCCTACTACCTGATAACCAGCCTTTAGGGAGGCCTGGAGAGGCCTGCTACCTGTTTGCAATGCGTGCTAACTGTATCAGATGACTGGATCCCAGGAACACCTTAGGGAGGCCTGATGGGGCCTACTACCTTGTTCGAGTTACCACAATCTGGGAGCTCACCCTCCGGGAGGCCTATTGAGGCCTAATACCCGACAGTCAAGCTACGCAGGCTTTTCGAGCATCCTGATTAAGGAACTCGCCCTCAAGGGAGGCCTATTAAGGCCTACTACCTGATAAGCAGCCTTTAGGGAGGCCTGGAGAGGCCTGCTACCTGTTTGCAATGCGTGCTAACTGTTTCAGATGACTGGATCCCAGGAACACCTTAGGGAGGCCTGATGGGGCCTACTACCTTGTTCGAGTCAGGGAGGCCTATTAAGGCCTAGAATTAACAGCAGGCTTTCAGGGAGGCCTGATGAGGCCTACAACCTGCCTCTGAGAGTGACCACAAACTGGGAACTCACCCTCAGGAAAGCCTAGTAAGGTCTTAGAGTAAGCAGGCTTTCAGGGAGGCCTGATGAGGCCTACAACCTGCCTCTGGTAGTGATCACAACCTGAGAGCTCACCCTCAGGGAGGCCTAGCAAGGCCTTACAACTAACAGCGGGCCTTCGGGGAGGCCTGATGAGGCCTACAACCTGATAGCCTCCAGGCTAGCTGTCCTGATGCGCACATTGGTACATACCTCCAGTGAGGCCTGGTTTGAGGCCTTCCAACTGATAATGCGCCTTGTTCAAGAGACCTACTGAGGCCTACAATTGACAGCCGACCTTCAGGAGAGCGTAATTACCCCTTTTTAACCTGATAGCCAGCTAGGCTAGTAGTACCTTGATGCTTAAGCATTGTCACCTGCCTTACTAGAGGCCTGATAAGGCCTACCACTGTCACCGTTTAATCTTGAAAACGGTGCAATCCTTCCTGCTAACTGGGACAGACATATTTGCAAAATGTGGGTTGTAGTAACATTAGACCCTACGGCTCGTTTTCATGGAGGCCTGCTGAGGCCTAACACATGATAGCTACCCATTACTATGGGGACCCGTTCCAGGGAGGCTTGTAAAAGCCTACAAGCTGTACGAGTTTCGCAAAAACGAGAAATAACTGCCAGACAAACAAACTGACTGCTATTTAAACCAACGACTCTCAATGAGAGGAGGCCTCCGATCTAAGTGGTGTACAACCAAAGGTGACGGTGCCTCAGCAACGCGCCTCCTTCATCCACATACCAACTGACGCCGTAGCGCTCAGCTGTAACAGAGACAAACTAATCCAACCTGCAGTGGCTTAGGGAACCGAAGACAATAGTAACCCTAAGCGGTAGACAAACACTACATTCTATCAGAAAAGTGTGCTACCGCCTAGTAATCCGCAAACATTTCAAAGAAAAGAGCGGTGGCCTAAACACTACCCTCAATATGAGAGGAGGCCCATCTTCTGATAACCATAAGCGGTGGCCTATCTGATGCCATCTTGACCAACCAGGGAAAGCCAACACACGCTCACATACACAGCCCAGAGAATGGTGCTGTGTTAAAGCCTAACTAAGCAGGGGAAGACAGTACTCTCTGATGAATACCCAACTCTATATAGGAACCTGGGGTCTGTAAGAAATACATATTTTTAGTATAACACACAAAAATGACCACTCTCACCTGCGGCATGCTGAGCGAAGACTCATTGTGTGGTTCTCACCACCATGTTCTACCGCCCTTGAATGCCTGAAAGGGGCGTTCTCACTGAGCAAGTCCGGGCGGGCCATCAGAACATAGTTCTACTCACCATAGGCCCGCCTCAGGCCTGATGTAAGAAGCGCCTGGGTAAAAGTCATAAAAAGACATTAAAAAGGAAAAAGGAGAGGGCTATGATGTAATCGCCCTCAAGGGAAGTGATCCATCCCCAACGCCTTCGTTGAGAACGTTTGTCCTGGATCACCTCCCTTAGATCCTTTTTCCCGTGGGAATCCCGTCTCCTCTGTACCCTGCTCCTCCAGGGGGGGGGGGGGGTGCGAGAGGAGACGCTAGCACTCTGGTCCTGCCGTGAAGGACCAGGTCCCGCCTGCCTGGGTGGGGGCGCGGATCTCAGCGGTATGCATGTCTTAAATCCCGCTAAGCGTGCCTTCGCCTCCCTGAACTTTCCAACCACCGCCTCCACGGAGGTGCCGAAAAGTTCAGTAGGCGAAACCGGCGAATCGAAGAGAAAACTTTTCCTTTTCTCTCTCCCCGATATCAGCCAGGCCCAACCACAGATGCCTCTCCGTAACCACCATAGCCGCCATAGAGCGGCCGATAGCAGCAGCAGTCTGCTTGGTGGCCCGGAGAGACAGATCTGTGGTGCGGCGCAGCTCAGCAACCGCCTCAGGGGACAGCCCGGCCCCCAGGTCGAGATCCTCCAGCACTTCCGCCTGGTACGCCTGAAACACCGCCATGGTGTGAAAAGCAGCACCAGCCTGACCCGCTGCCGTGTATGCCCCTGCCATTAAAGCACAACGTGATTTAGAAAGGCAGAGTTTGAGCTCTTCAGTGTTGATGCCCACGAAATGCGAGAAAAGTTCGCAAACTTTCCTCGCCAGTCGGTAGCCCCAACACATATCCATATCCCCCTATCCCCTCGACATCAGCGAAGTTAAAACGCTGATGTCGATGAACATTGGGTAGAATATGGATTCTTCCATGCCCTCTCGATCTCTGTAAGAAGATCAAGAAGGAATGGAAAGCTCATCTGAGCTGATGGTTTATGGCCAAGGAGAAATCGATCGTGCAATTTATCACGAGCGATCTCTCCTCTAACGCGCCAACATGGCAGCAGCAGCCTGCCCGCAGCACGTTCCATAACATTCATCAGCTCAGCATACACGGTCAAGGTGGCTGAGAGGATTCATACCACTCTCACCAGCCATCCCTAAGAGCACTTGCTGTTTAGTCTCGTTAGCCGCCAGATCGTCGCGACGATCGGCGAGCCGCATCTGAGAACCCATGATGCATGCCAACGCTCAGCCTCAGCTTGAGCGGGACAGCATCATCCAGTCCCAGATGCCAAACTTTCTTCCCTCAGGAAAAAAGCCAGACTAGAGTGGAGCGATCTCAGATTGAAAACCGCTCACACTCACCCACAAACAACTTCAAATGAACTTGACTGTGCATGCTCTTGATCCCAGGCAGTAAATACACACTCGTGTGTATTAATAATTGAATTTGTTTTACCTTAACTCGTATAGCAGTTCAAACAGACAGTCCCTGAAGACGAGAAAGATGTGTTTGTGTTGGCACGGCGCCCTTTTATACTTCCGGGTCGCACGTTGATGACGTCATGGGCTGACGTCGGTCAAAGACTTTGCCGTGATTCGATAGTAGCTTCAGACACCAGTCACGCCGAGGGCGTTCCCCATAGCGTCAGCTAGACGCAGCGAGAGTTCCCTTTCGAAAGGGAACTCACTGTTAACCTGAAATTATTCCTATTAATAATTCATCATTATATTGTCATCTGTGTTCACAGGGTTGACGTGGGCTCAGACGTTTGCAGGTACAGTGTGACTGACACAATACACTCACAATACTTCTGTTAACAATCTGTATTATATACAGGGTTGCACATAACTGGTACAAATAAACGATGCTCAGCAGAAAACGTGAAGGAAAGCGCTTTTGCACATGTTTACTTAAGGATTTGGATATCTAATTTTGATAATAATAACAATTTACATTCAATATCTATCTAAATATTAACATGTTATTGTATTGTTGTTATATAAGCTATGCTATGAAGTAACTAGTAACTACGAGTAGTTTTTTTATTGGATACTTTTTTACTCTTACTCAAGTAACTATTCAGATTAGTACTTTAACTTGAGTACAGTGTTTGGATACTCACCTCTGTCTGCGCATCTCTGTGTGAATGAATGGCAGACATGCGGTTTCATTTACCACACACGCACGCACAATTTTCCTTCCATGTTTTAATTTGAACAGTAAAGCTCATTGTGCAGAACACATTGTTTAATTTCACATGATTAAAACATCAATTAAAAGACAAATCTTCATTTGATTACAAGAAAATACATAAAGAATTTGTGGATAAAAAACATTTCATTGAAATTTATGTTTTTATGAATTAGACATGCTTTTTGATTATTACAATTTAATTAAACCATCCAGAAATATTAAAACAGAAAAACATAATTTGGTCAAAATGAGGCAGAATTAAAAAAAAAAAAAAAAAAAACATATTTCATAGGGCCCTACATTTATATTAAATTGTTAGTTTCAATATTTCAATTAATTAGACATGCTTTTTGAGTACTAACATTTAATTTGACCCTTAAAATTAAACTTAAAAAAAATAAACGTAATCCAGAAAAAATAAACCGGAATATCATCTGCCATGTTGAAGAGAAAAGAAGACGGTGAGGAGAGCAGTCAGGAGGAAAGTGATGATGTCAGCGTGTAGGATAAGTGTGAGCACCAATCAGCTTCTCCCCTTGAGAACCAGACCAAACGAGTTATGTGCACCCCTGATTATATACTGTACATCTGAACATGATTCTGAAGTTGATTGATAATGTCTGATCTCTCTCAGTGGATGTGACTCTGGATCCTGATACAGCAAATCCATATCTCATCCTGTCTGATGATGGAAAACAAGTCCGTCATGGAGACATTAGGCGGAACGTCCCAGAAAACCCAAAGAGATTTGATCCCGTTGTTTGTGTTCTGGCAAAGCAGGGATTCAGTTCAGGGAGATTTTACTATGAGGTGCAGGTGAAGGGAAAGACTGAGTGGGATTTAGGAGTGGCCAGAGAATCCATTAACAGGAAGGAGGAGATCACACTGAGACCTGATAATGGATTCTGGGCTCTGACTTTGAGGAAAGAGAATCAATATTTAGCTTGTGATGATCCATCTGTCTCTTTATCTCTGAGAGTGAAACCTGAGAAGGTGGGTGTGTTTGTGGATTATGAGGAGGGTCTGGTCTCTTTTTATGATGTGGAGTCCAGATCTCAGATCTACTCTTTCACTGGTCAGACTTTCACTGAGAAACTCTATCCATATTTTAGCCCATGCTTTAATGATGAAGGTGAAAACTCAAACCCACTGATCATCTCACCTTTACTGGATTAGAATATGTGAATGAATACCAAAAGGAAATTTGCACAAACCGGAATCAAGTAGATTTGAACTACAATTATAAAGAAATGAATATGTGATGGACAAAATGTGTACAAGTGCAAAAATAAACTGTATATTCAGGCCCTTAAAATAATCAGTCACTGATAAAACATCAAATATAATGAAACATTTGTGAGTTATATGTTTTGTGGAAAAAATTTATATTTCATCACTACATTTGAACGGTCAATTTGTTACAAGTCTATATTTTCTAATCAACACAAAGATTTGTTTGCTTTTCTCTTTCATTTATACTTTGCTGTAACTTTTCAAATCTACAATGAAATTCTACATAATATGCTACATTTCCAAACTTTCCAGAGTGTTTCTATTGTTATTCTGTGATGACATTTCTGAAGTCATTTTCTCTCTTTTCTCTCCAGCTGTTAATATTGAATGTCTTGTGAAATGTTGAGGTTTTTGGTTTATATTTTAATAACTGCAGCATCTGAATAAAGACAAGTGTTGAATTCTATAACTGATATTGATTATAATCTAAACAGATAATTATTATGTAAACACATTAGAGAATGAAACTTCATGAACATCTGCTCACATTAACATTACAACAGACAGACAGGATAAGAATAAAACAGAATCTTTATTGTTGAATAATTGTTTTTTATCCAACAATAAAGATTGTGAATGAAAACACTAATATTATTATTCAGTGTAGATGACTCTTCAATCTAGTGCATATTCTTCAGGAGAAGCAGGAGCATTAGAAGCTTCACAATGACAGTGTTTTTGACTTTGGTTTGAGCTCAATATCAGTGAATGCGTGCACCTGAGTGAGCTGACGGCAGTCCATCGATGCCAGGAGCTTCTGAGAGCCGGAGACGGTGGGAACAAACTTCTCCATCAGTGTAACCGTCGCAAGCTTCTCCACATCACTGACACACAGAAAGACAATATCAACTCTCTGGAAGATGTTCACTCTTTAAATATCATATTTAATGCAGTACAATCTATGTTTCTGAACCAATCTAAAGTGCAGGAACACGTCACAGCTGAAATTAAACTGCTGTTAAACACTGAAAGTCTTACCCATACGGGATCTTCCTGACGCTCTGCATTCCCAATCCCTCTATACGGAACAAAACGTTCCTCAACACTTGTGACAGCGGGTTCAGGAACGGGATCTTGACTGTCAACTCTTTCCCCAGCACAGCGTCCTCTAGAGGCTGAAACAGCACAAACACAATCAATGATGGAGAGTTTCTTTATGATGAACTGAATCCAAATACAACGCCTTTAGATGTTTCACCAGGTTGAGCATCAGCACTAAACGCAATGGATTCTCACACGTGACGTAACCAAACGCATTATATGCTCTGACCTGAACCCCACTGAACATTTTTGGGATGAATCTGAATCAGGCGTCATCATCAAGTGATTTTTAAGAAGTGCAACTTCTAACTCAGACATTCTGGGCCACAATTATCAGAGAAAAGTCCGTTTAATAGTCAAACTCACTCACTCTCTTGTGGTTTGAGGTGGACAGGAATCCGGTCCTTCTTCACGGTGTCTTTCATCGCTCCGGTGTAGTTCATGACCAGCTCCTCATACAGCAGACTGGCCCTGCGCTGCTTTGAGCTCTTGTTCTTCAGGACGATGGAGAGTTTGGCGTCTCCACCGATACGAGGTCCTGCCCCGTCCATGACGATCTCAGCGCTCACGTCGCTGGACGACGGATACAGAGTCGGCTTGGAGCCGAAGCTGGCGGCCATTTTAGGACAGTATTAAATGCAGTTCACAACCCTGACTTGAGTGAATACTGTCATTTTATATCGATAGACATTAAATGGGGAGCGCGGGGCACAACCTAACGCAGGGTTAGTTGTAACGCGCATGTTTTAACCCTTTCCACACATGCCAGAATGACCAAACTTAGTGTATTTACTAGTTGCCATATCAACATTATTTAGAGAAAAAGTATCGCCAAAATTAAAAGAATCTCTGGAAGATATTACTGAACATGTTTCTTAAGTAATTTCTTACTTAAGTTTAGTTTTCATCTCTGTTTTTTGTGATTATTTAAAATAAGACAAATCCGATATTATTGTAATCTTATATCTGTTATTTAACAGTTGAGATGGTTCTTTAATGCTGATCTAACAGCAGAAGACACGAGACGTGATTTAAATCCCAGTTGTGCAGATGGTGTGTGTGTTAACACTGCGTTACAAAGAGCCCCTATTAGAAATATGCCATTATATTTTATACTTTTATGAATTCTTTTGAGAAACCATTAGAAAAGGATGAATAATGACTGAAAGTTAATGTTCAGAAATGATTCATTATTATTATGTTTTGAACTATGCTGATAGCTGTATTTAGCGATGTGTTTGTAGTCAAACTCAAAAATGCTTATATTTTTAATGATTAAAAAATGCCATTAGTATATTTTAAAAAGTTAATAATTGTATTTTGTTGACAAAATATTTTAGTTTGTCTTGTATATTTTTTTGATTACATCAGGTAACATTTTAAGCTGTCATTTGGTCATGTTACAATGTACTCCACCTATGGGGCATGTTGTCACATTTCACTTCTATTATTTTGGGGTAAATCAAGAAAAAAGTATACACAGTATTAATTAAACAAAACCACATAATTGTACTAGACATGTGTGCAATTAATGTGGGAAACAATAAATACTCTGAACCCCAAGTGGATTTACACAAACTGAGAAAGTCAAAAAGCGTTAGGTTCCCTTTCGAAAGGGAACTCTCGCTGCGTCTAGCTGACGCTATGGGGAACGCCCTCGGCGTGACTGGTGTCTGAAGCTACTATCGAATCACGGCAAAGTCTTTGACCGACGTCAGCCCATGACGTCATCATCGTGCGACCCGGAAGTATAAAAGGGCGCCGTGCCAACACATACACATCTTTCTCGTCTTCAGGGACTGTCTGTTTGAACTGCTATACGAGTTAAGGTAAAACAAATTCAATTATTAATACACACGAGTGTGTATTTACTGCCTGGGATCAAGAGCATGCACAGTCAAGTTCATTTGAAGTTGTTTGTGTGTGAGTGTGAGCGGTTTTCAATCTGAGATCGCTCCACTCTAGTCTGGCTTTTTTCCTGAGGGAAGAGAGTTTGGCATCTGGGACTGGATGATGCTGTCCCGCTCAAGCTGAGGCTGAGCGTTGGCATACATCATGGGTTCTCAGATGCTCATCTCAGATGGTTTCGCCTACTGAACTTTTCGGCACCTCCGTTGAGGCGGTGGTTGGAAAGTTCAGGGAGGCGAAGGCGCGCTCAGCGGCATTTAAGAGCATGCATACCGCTGAGATCCGCGCCCCCACCCAGGCAGGCGGGACCTGGTCCTTCACGGTCTGGGGACCGTAGGCAGGACCAGAGGGCTAGCGTCTCCTCTTGTGCCCCCCCCACAGAGGAGACGGGATTCCCGCAGGGAAAAAGGATCTGAGGGAGGTGATCCAGGACAAACGCTCTCAAAGAGGGCGTTGGTGATGGATCACTTCCCTTGAGGGCGGTTACATTCTCCTTTTTACTTTTTAATTGTCTTTTTATGATTTTTTTTTTTTTACCCAGGCGCTTCTTACATCAGGCCTGAGGCCCATGATAGTAGAACTATGTTCTGATGGCCCGCCCGGACTTACTCAGTGAGAACGCCCCTTTCAGGCATTCAAGGGCGGTAGAACATGGTGGTGAGAACTGCACAATGAGTCTTCGCTCAACATGCCGCAGGTGAGAGTGGTCATTTTTTGTGTATTACACTAAAAATATGTATTTCTTACAGACCCCAGGTTCCTGTATAGAGTTGGGTATTCATCAGAGAGAACTGTCTTTCCCCTGTTTAGTTGGCTTAGCACAGCACCAGACTCTGGGCTGTGTAGGTGAGCGTGTGTTGGCTTTCCCTGGTTGGTCAAGATGGCGCCAGATAGGACACCGCGCATGGTTATCAGAAGATGGGCCTCCTCTCATTTTGAGAGTAGTGTTTAGGCCGCCGCTCTTTTCTTTGAAATGTTTGCGGATTACTTGGCGGTAGCACACTTTTCTGATAGAATGGAGTGTTTGTCTACCGCTTAGGGTTACTATGTGTCTTCGGTTCCCTAAGCCACTGCAGGTTGGATTAGTTTGTCTCTGTTATGACTGAGCGCTGCGGCGTCAGTTGGGATGTGGATGAAGGAGGCGCGTTGCTGAGGCACCATCACCTTTGGTTGTGCACCACTTAGATCGGAGGCCTCCTCTCATTGAGAGTCGTTGGTTTAAATAGCAGTCAGTTTGTTTGTCTGGCAGTTATTTCTCGTCTTTGCGAAACTCGTACAGCTTGTAGGCTTTTACAAGCCTCCCTGGAACGGGTCCCCATAGTAATGGGTAGCTATCATGTGTTAGGCCTCAGCAGGCCTCCATGAAGACGAGCCGTAGGGTCTAATATTACTACAACCCACATTTTGCAAATATGTCTTTCCCAGTTAGCAGGAAGGATTGCACCGTTTTCAAGAGTACGGTGACAGTAGTAGGCCTTATCAGGCCTCTAGTAAGGCAGGTGCCAATGCTTAAGCATCAAGGTACTACTAGCCTAGCTGGCTATCAGGTTAAAAAGGGGTAAATACGCTCTCCTGAAGGTCGGCTGTCAATTGTAGGCCTCAGTAGGCCTCTTGAACAAGGCGCTTTTCAGTTGGAAGGCCTCAACCAGGCCTCACTGGAGGTATGTACCGATGTGCGCATCAGGACAGCTAGCCTGGCGGCTATCAGGTTGTAGGCCTCATCAGGCCTCCCCGAAGGCCCGCTGTTAGTTGTAAGGCCTTACTAGGCCTCCCTGAGGGTGAGCTCTCAGGTTGTGATCACTACCAGAGGCAGGTTGTAGGCCTCATCAGGCCTCCCTGAAGGCCTGCTGTTAATTCTAGGCCTTAATAGGCCTCCCTGACTCGGACAAGGTAGTAGGCCCCATCAGGCCTCCCTAAGGTGTTCCTGGGATCCAGTCATCTGAAACAGTTAGCACGCATTGCAAACAGGTAGCAGGCCTCTCCAGGCCTCCCTAAAGGCTGGTTATCAGGTAGTAGGCCTCAATAGGCCTCCCTTGAGGGCGAGTTCCTTAATCAGGATGCTCGGCTAGCCTGCGTAGCTTGACTGTCGAGTAGTAGGCCTCAATAGGCCTCCCTGAGGGTGAGCTCCCAGATTGTGGTCACTCGAAAGAGGTAGTAGGCCCCATCAGGCCTCCCTAAGGCGTTCCTGGGACCCAGTCATTTGATAAAGTTAGCACAAATTGCAAACAGGTAGCAGGCCTCCCCAGGCCTCCCTAAAGGCTTGTTATCAGGTAGTAGGCCTTAATAGGCCTCCCTTGAGGACGAGTTCCTTAATCAGGATGCTCGACTAGCCTGCGTAGCTTGACTGTCAAGTAGTAGGCCTCCATTAGGCCTCCTTGAGAAAACAAGAGGTAACCTCAGCAAGGGACTATGCTTCGCTGGCAGGTGGTAGGCCTACCTAGGCCTCCCTGGAAGTGAGCTTAAACGCTCTGAAAATTGGCGGTATTGCTGTCAGGTAGTAGGCCTCACTAGGCCTCCCTGAGGACGGAGTCCTGAGCCAGGATGCTTGGGTTTAGAATCCAGCATGGCTTGCTGTTAGGTAGTAGGCCTCTATAGGCCTCCCTGGAAAACCCGCTATCAAGTAGTAGGCCCACAGGGCCTCCTTGAAGGTGAAGTTCCTGAGTAGGCACTTGATTACCAGTTCTCTGTGAGAACTTGTGGTAGTTGGGCCTACAGCTGGAGGTTACTTGCCAGGCAGGTTCAGCCGCTCCCCTCAATGAGGGTCGTCTATGAGTGCTCAGCCGCCTGAGCCTGGTCAGACGGTCGTAGGCCTCTCATGAGGCCTCCCTGTTAGATCAGTCATTAGGCCCTTTCGGCCTCCCTACTGCTTTGAAACACAAGCACCTGGTAGATCCTTGATTTGAGCAGGCAGACTCCCCTCGATAGCAAGGGTTGAAAAGCACTAAGCTGAGTATTGCTCTCTTGGATAACCCGTCTCTGAGTTCCGGGCTAAATAGGACTGCCAGTGTTTCAGTCCCTTAGTTTGGATGCCCCCTGGGCACCTTCCAGAGGCTCTGTTTTGAACAGACAGGGTTGGCTAAACCGAAGTGTCCATAACACTTAGGGCACCAGGTCAGGCCTCCCTGGTGGCACTCCGGGAGAACTGGTTTCCCGAGTAGTGACTGGCTGGGGTTCCTTCGGGTCCCCTAGCCACATTCCCTTAAAGGGACCCCTTCTGTTGAAGTAGTGGTCCTGGGCCTTCGAGCTGTCTGGATGGAACCCCACGCAGTGCGTTAGGGTTCTGTTTAGTTGCATAGCTTGGGCTATGACCGTAGGGAGTGCTGCCACTGTCAGCCCAGTGACCTGAGGGGGAGTCGCTCAGGTTTTTCTATGGAATTACTTGTGTTGACAGTTGTCACTGCCAATGGGCAGACACTCCCCTCAGCATGGCGGTGTTGGTATATCGTTCCCCATAGCGTCAGCTAGACGCAGCGAGAGTTCCCTTTCGAAAGGGAACGTCTAAGGTTACGTATGTAACCTCTGTTCCCTGAGAACAGGGAACGAGCGCTGCGTCGCGTTGCCATGCTTCAGGGCCTATCTGCCATACAGTCCCTTCAGACGAGAAGATGTGTATGTGTTGGCACGGCGCCCTTTTATACTTCCGGGGTCGCACGATGATGTAGTCATGGGCTGACGTCAGTCAAAGACTTTGCCGTGATTCGATAGTAGCTTCAGACACCAGTCACGCCGAGGGCGTTCCCCATAGCGTCAGCTAGACTCAGCGAGAGTTCCCTGTTCTCAGGGAACAGAGGTTACATACGTAACCTTAGACGTTGTGCCCGCTCTCCCCTACAAATCAAAATAAATGCTCAAAAGATTAAATAGTCTACAGTCTTCTCATTTGCACAGATTCTCAATGTTTTACTGCTCAGTTTAAATGACTTTACTCCAGAGTGAATTCAGAGATAATGATCTTTGACAGTCTCTGCCCGAGTGAAACTCTTTCCACACTCGTGACATGAATACGGTTTCTCTCCAGTGGGAATATTTATATGCATTTCAAGGTTTCCTCTTTGTGAGAAACTCCTCCCACACTGAGAGCATTTGTACGGTTTGTGATGTTAATACCTTTCTGAATGAAACTCTTTCCACGTTGATGGCCTTTGAAAGACTTTTCTTCAGTTCTGAGATCATGAGGTTTCTGACGCTGATGTTTCTCCTCCACTTCGCTCAGTTTTTCACATCCATCGAGTCTAAAAATTACCACAGTAAATTGTCAAAAATCAATTATATTGTGGAAAATGTAAAGCAAAGAGAAATGGAAGGAAACCAGAAACTGAAGTATTTGTTTTTACACGCTTAAGGTCAATTCTGTCATGTTTATACGATCAAATATAGTAGAAAACAGCTTGTCAAGAGCAAGAATCATCATTATTAGTGTCACTGCCCACAAAAGAGACTAATCCAGATTCACTAATGAATTCACAGTTACTGAACTCAATCTGTTGAGAGATTAATAACGTGTTTTCTCTTAATAAAACAAGAAATAAATGGCAGAATAGTCTCAATTGCAGCCCTTAATAATGAATCTAAAAGCCCGTTTTTACACAGATGAGGGGAAAAAAGTGACTTTAAAAGCAACTCCAGTGATTTGAAAGCATCAGTTACTGTCATAGCAGACAAATGTCATGAAAAGATAAAAGGCAAATGTCAGCTGAAGGATTAAATCCTCGTGGCTGTGTTGTTCCTCAGCTGTGGTTTCTCTCTTCATCTTCATCATCTGCTGTTCTCCAGCGTTACAGTCTGAACCCAGAGACTCTGTGCAGGTTTGATCGGTGGATCCATGACTGTCACACACACTCTCCTGAGCGTCAGTGTCACAGAGTAAAGTGAGTCCTGTGTGTCTCTGGATCTCTGACGATCTTAAACTACTCAATAGTGCATTAGCGCCGCCACTGGCAGTGGAGAAACACAACACCTTCATCTCTGGAGGATCAGGTCTCAGGTCTCGCTTTCTCCTCAAGTCAGTCCACACTGAGACTCACACACCGTCCAGAGCAAACACAACATTGAGAAACTAATCACAACTACACAGATATTCTAACAGTTTCTTACACTGTGTTCATCAGGGATGAATCAGGAACTGCTTCATATTCATGATTATGGGCGGAGCTCTATGACATCACTGCATGTGTGTGAAGACTTCAGTGAAAGTGAAACTGAACAGATGAACCTGAAGCTTCTTCACAACAACATTCAGAAACTCTGAAATCAACGATCAGATTTGATATTCACTCACAGGTAAGCGATGGGAATGTAAGTTCACTAGTTTAATGTCATGATGCAATATAAGAATGTTCATGTCACATATCAGAAACAGGAAGTGTGTGAACTGCAGACAGAATAAACAAAGTTTAGAGAAAATCATAACTCCATTAAACAGAAATGACACTTGGTGTTTATTTAGTAAGTTATTTATTTGAAAAATTACAGTTCCACTCATTTTCTGTGTTGTCTTTTATAAAAGATCTTATGATGGTTTTAAAATGTTGTAGTAAAAAACCTGTTACATTTGCTGTTCTGAGGCTCTCAGAGACGCATATTTAGTTTCTGTTTAGTTTCTTCAGTTTAAATAAAGTTATATAACACCTAAAACAGGGGTCTTCAACGTTTTTCTGGGCAAGGACCCATTAGGCGATAGAAACATGGAGCTGGGACCCCCGATACAAAATGTGTCAAATAGAGCTGCATATTAAGCATTATTAATAGAAACCCCTTATATTATGATTATGAATAAGTTATATTATGTTAAGACAGATGGACAATTAAACATTTACCTGAACCTCAGCTTTAAGTTTATAAAAAATCCACATTTTAATTTTACTTTCAGATGGACAGTAAATATTAAACAATTACTTGAACGTTAGTTTCAAGTTTACAAAAAACTTGTATAACATACTATATATATATGTAGATTATAGCTATAGCCTCGAAAACCCAAAAGAGCGTTCACTTTACAATCATTAAGCTGTAACTCATCTCAGTTCGCAATCTCACAGCGTTCCATCAAAATCAGTTAAGTCGTCTACACTGAATAATGGATCTCTTACTTACGAGCGAGCAGAACTCAGCACTTAATAAAAACTCTGGTGTTTTGAGCGGTGAGATAAACACCTCTGATTGGCCATTGCGTTCCAGAAATCAATAAGCATGTCTATGATTGGCTACATTTCTCAGCGCTGCCAAACACGCTGTACACTGAACATCTCACTTTCTCCAAAGCGCAAACTCAATGCAATGTTTGCCAAATCTGTTTTGCCAATAATATTATACTATTACAGTATCAACGGAGGGTGCTCTGCTTTAGTTTCAGGGTGCAAAGTCATTGAATTTGACTTTGTGATGTTATTTGTGATCAAACATTAATTGGCGGACCCCCTGCAGTACCGCTGCGAACCCCTTAAGACGGATTTAAACTTCTGTGTCGGACCTACGCCGTATCCTCTACAGCACAAGTTACGCGTTGGTTTTCATTTATACTCCTGCGTTGTGTAATTGTCAATGTGCAATTACACATGCAGACCGCTAGGAGGCAGTGTCCACAGGCATGTTGATGGTGTAACCCACAGTATCAAGGCAAAAGCCGGAGAAGAACCAGCTTGTTTACATTGTCATTGCATGCATCTCAATCAGCTCCTGGTTCAGTAGTCAGGGCACTAATCAGGACATTAGTCAATGGGCTGATCCCTGATCAGTGCCCTGACTACTGAACTAGAGCTGATTGAGACGCACCCGAAGTATCAGCAGCAGTGATGGCGGCAGATAGCAGCTTTTCTTGCGGCTTGAGTTGTTGTATCTAATACAAATTAAGCATCTCTAGTTGGTTAGTAGAGTTACATATTAGCGATCTGGCGCTGGAATGCGTTTTTGAAATCATGCGGAGCTTGTGGCGCTGTTTTCAGTATCGGTGGCTCTTGCACAGACTAGCGCTTCAACCGATTGCTGTTGCGGAGATTTCCGTTCCGTTGAAATCACAAAACGAAATGCATCCATTGGGATGTGTCCCTGTTCTTGTTATACAATCACTGATTAACATCTTTGGTTTTAATGAGAAAATAAATAAACTATACACAGCAGATCTATGTTTATATTCACTAACATAAAGAATCTGTGCACTACAAAATATTGTGTTATATAGCAGATGTAAAGATGAAACTATCATCCCATTTCTGGACACACACACTCCTATTGCAGATTTTTTTATTTATTTATTGACCTGAGGGAGGGGTTCTGGCAGACCAATCACAGAGCTTGCGGTCCGCTTAGAATTGAGGCGTTGTTACATTTTTGGAGAGGTTCGCGTCAGGGTACGTCGTAGGGTACGTGCACATCACACAGTCTTTGGTGTAGCTACGGGGTACACTCGACACAGAAGTATAAATTGGTCTTTATGGTTCGCCGACCCCCGGTTGAAGACCCATGACCTAAAATATTGTTTAGACTCAATGACCAATCGTTGTCTCTATTTTGCAAGTCAAAACGGGACAAACTAATCGAGAGATTTGTCCACTAGGTGGCGCTTCATGTTAACATTCATCATAGGAGATGCTTCCTCAGGTCATTGAAACCTTCGAGTAGATAGCATTTTAATAGCTGGCAAACATATTGTGCACTGAACTGTTATATCTGCGCCCCTTTATGATTTCTGCATGAAATGATTTTTAAATTTCCCTCGCCATGGTGGCAACTCCCAGACAGATTGTAGCCTAAAGCTTTCAGCGGCAATGTGGATTGATGTGATTGGCAGACGTGGTGCACTGCAAATTCAAACAAGAGAACCAATCAAAAGCATTAGAATAGCATTGCTTTACTAAACAGTCTTTAAATGGCAGGAGACCTCACACACATCAAAAACAGACAAAGCAACAAACTAATCTTATTCAACATATCCTAGCTTTTTACAGAAAATATTCAGATGTAACCCCTTTGTAATCATCAACATTTTCTTACGTAACTGTAATTTAATTGCGATTTTTTTCTCAGTAACTGATAACAGATTAGTTATCAGTTTTGTTTAATTTGTTTTGTAATTAAATTATGTAACTCGTAAATACGTACGTCACTAGTTACTCCCCAACATTGAGTATTTGACATGCTAAATTCATAGCCTAATTTATTCAGTGCATATAATTATCAAAATTGCCCTCTTCAGCAATGTAGATGATATATTGTCATCACTTATCTTTTCAGTCATGGCGTCCTCCAGTGGTCCAGCACTAAATGAGGAGCTCCTGTGCTCCATCTGTCTGGAAGTGTTCACTGATCCAGTCACCACTCCATGTGGACACAACTTCTGCAGAACCTGCCTGAGCAAGTGCTGGACGAACACACAGACCTGCTTCTGTCCACTCTGTAAAGACACATTCAGCAGAAGACCTGATCTCAAGATTAATACAACACTCAGAGAGGTTGTGCAACACTTTAAGGAGAAGCTCAATCTAGGAGAATCTGAGGTGTTCTGTGACTTCTGTGATGAAAGAAAGCAGAAAGCTGTGAAGACCTGCCTGATGTGTCAATGCTCTTACTGTGAGACTCATCTGGAGCCTCATCTCAGAGTCCCGCGTCTAAAGAAACACAAACTCATCAATGCTGTGGAAAATCTGGAGGATTATATTTGCCAGAAACACGAGAGACCTCTGGAGCTGTTCTGCAGAGATGATCAGACGTGTGTGTGTCTGTCCTGCACTGAAGGAGAACACAGGACTCACAACACTGTTCCTATAGAGGAGGAGAGTCGAGAGAAGAAGGTAAAGAGATTCAGACAAAGCACTTTAATATCCCATGAAATGCAGTTCCCTATCAGTCAGTCACATTCAATGTTACGTTGGACTGAACTGATGTATAGGGATCTTGCCTGAGAGCCCAATCACCTTCGAGTGGTAACAGAACAAGCCAACAAGTGAGATTTGTGTCGCAAGCCACTCCCCGCTTCCGGGTATATAAGGCAGCATGCAAACTCACACATTAAGCTTTTGCTTCAGAGCAGAGCGGACATTGTTTCACTCTGCTCTTCGATCATCATTCAGTGAGTCTACTGAACAAGAGGGAAGCTGTTCCTGTGTTGGTGTGATGGCACATTCCAGCGGAGATTGCGGTTGCTGAGTGCTTGCACGGTTAAGTGCAGCGGCTGTACCCCTGGGCGCTTCAACATCTAAAGAGCAATTTATGTAAAAGCCAACCTATTAAACATGGTTACTTAGTAAACATGCTGATGCTGCCTCTTTTTAAGGATGTCATTAAACCCGTTTGTTTCTGCATGTGGTCGTTTCCTGGCCTCGTCTGACAGCCCAAGCATGCTGAGGTAAAATTCGTTCATGAGTCATGCACTCACTGCGGGAAGATGACCATTGCGATGCTGAGATAAAGACTGAGATACCTTGAAAAAGGTGGATTCCCCTCTTCTATTCCCCGATCTGGTCTTTCTGCGCAGCAGAGAGCCATTTCGGTTAATATACAGGGTGATCTTAGGATTACAGTGGGAGCTCTCCCACTCATCTTTCACATCACAGGCTGTGGAGCTTCCGTTTGTCGATCGCTGCATCAGAAGACAGGCTTGAGTCATTGGGGGATGAAGTCATTGAGGGATGAAGATTCGAATGTGCTGCCCCCTTCGGGGAGAGTACCAATGTTGATCGAGTCCAACCTGGAGCTGACTGCCATGATTTCAGCTCCAGGTTTGACTCCACGGAAGGGGGCAGCGCAGTCGAATCTCCATCCCTCAATGACGGATGATTGGATGATGGCATCTCTGAATGATTGGTGTCTCTGGGTGGCACACAGTGAACAGCAGCTTCCCAATCCAGTCCCTTTCTTCCCGCAAGTGCACGAGGAGGTCACAACATCGTGGAAGACACCTTTTTCTGCCAGAAACCGTTCCGCTGCCTCCTCCGCTCGTACTACCCTCGATGGCGGGGTGGCCAAAGGATACATGGAGATCCCCCAGGTGGAGCGTGCAGTTGTGGTTCAGTTATATCGTCCGCGTCTTCTCTCAAGGCCTGTAAGTTCTCGGCTACATTCGCAGCCAAGGCTTACAGCACAGCTGGACAGCCCACCTCTGCCCTGCATGCTATAGCCCTCCTGCAGGTATATGAGGCCAAACACTAAAAGAGCTGCACGAGGGTAGAGCTGGTGCAGGGTTGATACAGGAGCTTTAGACTGGCGAAGGATGCAATAGAGCCGGTCCCTCTAGCCGATATGAAGTCAGGGTTTTACTTCATTGTGCCCAAGAAAGGCGGTGGGTTATCATGGATCAAGCTTCTGTTCAAGATTCCTACGCAGAAACGCATCCTCACATGCGTTTGCCACCAAGATTGGTTTGCAGCAATCAACAAGAAACACATGTACTTTCATGTGTCGATCCTAACTCAGGAGACAACCCACTGCCAGTTGTTTAACCCTCAGCATGGATGCACTGAACTCATGCTCCTCAAGGCAGCCCCTCCCTGGCGGATCCCCCTGAGGAAGGACCTGCTTTCTCATGGAAGGGGCACCATTTGGCACCCGCACCCAGACCTCTGGAATCTTCACGTGTGGTCTCTGGATGGGACACAGAGAGCTAAAGTGGCCTACCTCCAGCGGTAGTTGACACTATCACTATCTAGATCTCCCTTTATGAGGCACGCTTACACTTTGAAGTGGAGCCCCTTTGTTGCTAGTTGTCTTCTTGCAGGGAAAACCTGTGTAGATGCCCTGCAAAACAGGTTGGAGCAAAGGCTGTCTCCCTCCAATCTGAAAGTGTAAGTCTCTGGGGAAACACCGCTTAGTCGATTTAATCCTCAGCCATGTCAGTTGCATTGCTGTGTCCTATTCACACCTTGTGTTTGTACGTGGACCTCACGCAGAACTTCAGAACAGCTCTTTGTCTGCAATGGAGGCCAGTAGAAGAAAAAGGCTGTCTCCAAATCGAGGTTGGCCCACTTGAAAGTAGATACCATTGCTTGGCTTACTAATCCCAAGGCGAGCCGTGCCCCCTTGGAGTGAGAGCTCACTCTGCTCAGAGTGTTGCTTCCTCCTGGGCATTGGCGCATGGCACCTCTCTGGCAGACATATGTAGAGCTGAGTGCTGGGCAACACCTAACACATTCACGAGATTCTACAGTCTCAGAGTGGGGCCAGTTTCTTCCTGTGTGTTGGTACAAACAGGTAATATGCTGGGTAGGCTGGCTCGGTCTCTCTTGCTGCGCCATTCCCCTCTGAGGACGGGATACGAGTGCCTATTCTGCTCCTCAGGTGAGTTCCCCAATTGTTAAACCCTGGTGGAGTTCCTCCAGCATCCTCGCCAGTCAGATGCTGATGCCAGGTCTAGTACTTCTGTGTATGCCAGGTTGGTCGGCCCCTGTACTAGACTAGATGCCTACATGTTGTGATTACTTTCCTAGGTTATCCTCTGCCAACTCTGTGACAGTATTGACTCCACCCCTGAACAAAGCGGGTTCTACCATAGAGATCTTTCATATGTAGCACTGGCCAAATCGACAGTCTATATGTTTAACTCCACATATTATCTCCCTACGGGCAGGATGTGGTTTCCGTAGTATTCCTCTCTGGTTGGAATAGGCACACTTTCCCAGTGTTATCAAGTAGTCTCACTGTATAGGGTCAGAAGGAACACAAGTGATCGGCATTCTCCATGCAAAGCCATGTCCTTTCTTCCACCCCAACAGGTGCAGGGGGAATAGGCGGCTTACTCAGGGCAGTTGTTGTAACACTTTCCAAAGGGATCCCAATACATCAGTTCAGACCATCATAACATTAAACTTGAATGACTGATAGGGAACTCTAGGTTACTAATGTAACGTTGCGTCCCATCACCTCAACTCCTGTATCTCCGCTGAAACGGCAGGGAGTCCGTCTCGACTCCTCAGCAGAAAACTTAATGTGAGAGTTTGCCTTATACAGTATACCCAGAAGCGGGGAAGGGCTTGTGATGCAAATCTAACTTGCCAATGTGCATTGGCTTGTTCTGTTACCACTGAAAGTTGAGATCCCATTATGTCAGTTCAGTCCGATGTAACGTCTCCATTCCCTCCTTCAGGGAATAGGGGTTACATTAGTAACCTAAATGTTTTCTTTCCTGTGTCTTGACATTGACATGTAAGACTGTCAGAAGATGGAAAGATATATTCAGTGATAAATGCGTCTGTGTTTTTCTCTGTATGTAGAATCAGCTGGTTCAGACACAGACAGACGTTTATCAGACGATCCAGGACAGAATGAAAAAGATTCAAGAGATCAAACACTCAGTAGAGATGAGAAAGGTTTGTGCTTCGATCAACCCAAGTTCATATCCGGACTTATGGTCACTTCCGATTTCACTTTCTGTTCACTCTCCAACTATCCTATCAAAAAATACATCTACAAAAAATGTTATGCGTCATAATATTTCAATCTAATTAATAAAGGTGTTGAATAAGTTGAGAGTTCTACCATCTTTTAGTAATCTTGGTTTATTGCACTTGAGTTGTATGCAGTTCTATTGGAGTGCTTTGACAGCTCGTCCTCAAGAGCAGCATGAACATTTGTTTTGTGTTACACTGAAAATCACACATTTTAACTCTTTCCCCGCCATTGACGGAAATGTACGGCTTTCTGCTATTCTACATCATCTGAAAGAGCTGAGAACTGAATCTCCTGATCAAAACACAGGTGAAGAAGAACCAGAAACAAGTGATTGCATATGTAAGCATATGCATATGTAAAATAATGCAATCAACATAAAAGGTCCTGTTCTTCGTGATCCCATTTTTCAAACTTTAGTTAGTGTGTAATGTTGCTGTTAGAGCATAAATAATGCCTGTAAAATTATAAAGCTCAAAGTTCAATGCCAAGCGAGATATTTTATTTAACAGAAGTTCCCTTTCAAAGCCTACAGTGAACGGCCGGTTTGTTCTACATCCCTGTACTTCCTGCTTTAATGACGTCAGTAGAACAGTTTGTCGACTAACCTCCGCCCACAAGAGTATGCGAAAAAGGGGGCGTGGTCTTGTTGCTCCCTCGTGGAGAAGAGGAAGTGTTGCGTTCGGTTGCGTTCGGTTGCGTTTGTATAGTGAGTTTGTCGCCATGTTGTCGAGACGCTGTTATTTTCATCCCGGAGTCAAATCACCTTTCTTTGGCCAGGGACGCTGTAGTTTGAGTGTATGCATCTCCCCGTTATGGTAAGAGGCGTGACCTTTCCGGGCAACGTGCGCTAAGCTGCTGTCCAATCACAACACGGGAACCGCTGGCCCAATCAGAACTCGTTACGTATTTCTGAAGGAGGGACTTCATAGAACAGGGAAATCTTTCAAGACATTTTGAGGACAGTGAAAACAGCGGTATACAGATAAGTAAATTGTGTGAAAAATACTGTGTTTTTATACACGCGAAACATGAACACGTGTTATATTGCACACCCCTTCCCCTCTGGCTCTCAGCGAAGGCGGTCGCATTCTCTCCTCTCTCCTCTCGTCTCCTTACTCCCTCCTCTCCTGCTTGCTTGTCTCGTCTCGTCTAGTCTACTGTCTTAAACTTTGGGAGACTCTCCACGCACTGCTCTCGAACTAAAAATTATGGATTTGATCAACTGGTCTCTCAACGCAATTGACACCATCTTCTCGACGAGAAGCTTGGGTTCGGGGGAACCTGACTGCCCTGCCGGAACGTTTGCTGCTGGCTACACGATGGACGCGTGGGAGAGGTGGCATGTTGTGTGTCTAGCGGCACTTTCCGTAGAGGACATTGAAGACATCTACCTATTCGGATTCATGGTAACAGGGTTTCTGCTGATTGGATCAGGCATTGCCCTGGGATATCGAAAAATTCAGAAAGCGGTGACAGCTGTTCAAAGCTCCACAAGGCTGCCCGTCATGATTGAAGCAGTGGGCAGAGCGGTCATCTCCCAAACTGGGACTACTAACCGCAACATGGATAACATCATGGAGTTGCAACGCAAGATGGATATCATCACGGAAAAGCTCACTGCTCTGCAAAATGGTTTCAGAGACCAGAACGAACTAAGAGAGTAGTCATAAATTGTGGCTACTTGCTCCCAGACCAAACAAATTCCAATCTTATCTGCTTTCGGCTCCCTCAACCAGCACGGCCTTGGCCAAGGCCGCTGCTGAGACAACAACTCCTCCAGAAGAGCACTGCAGGAAGACGCTCTTGCATTCATCCCCCAATCACCTGCTGACTCGGACTGGGATCTGATCAAGGTTGTCTCCATAACAACGGGAGCACCGAGATTAGGGTGCCAGGCGTGACTCTCCAGGCCTACACAAACATGCACATGAACTTTACAGACACACACACACTTATGCACACACCCATCTCTCACCTTCGCCGCTTTGTACCCCCAGTCTGACAAGCGGGTCTGTGACCACCTCCTGAGATGGCTGCTGGACCGGGACGCCTGGCTGTGCTGGGACACCTCAACCCCCACAATTCCTCTCCCCTGTTGCAAGTCGTGTTTCATGTCGTAATGTGTGCTCATGTTGCTGAGATGTTTTTTTACTGTTCTCAAACTGTGCTCCCGTAGGAGCATAGTCTGGGGGTTGTTTTTTTTTCATCTCCTCACCCCTACCTACCTATCCTCATGTTATGCTGTATTTTCTGTCCAACTTAAGATGGCGCCGCAAATGGCGACTCGGTGTGACTCGCACAACACCAAATACATTTCACTGCCAGCTGTATACTTGTATATAACTGTGTATGTGACAAATAAAAACTCTTTGACTCTTTGACTTTGACACTGTAAACACAATCAAAGCTTAAAAAAAACAGGAAAAACGGGACCTTTAAACAGAATATAAATCAAAACTGCCCATGTTACCCTAATGAAATGTCGACCCAGGACGAGCTATTGGACTATAAAGCTTTGGGGGAGTTGATGAGCTCGTATGTTTTGACCATCTTTCTAATTCTGATCCAAAAATGCATTTTGCTCAAAATATTGTTTTTTTTATTAAACTTACCCAGTTGATAAAAAAGAATACATTAAGATAGAATTAAACTCTATTCTGGGGAGCATGGAAATTTGTGAAAATTATCAAAAATGCTGGCAGTGATTGGCAACTTTTTAAAAAATTGCTGGTGGGGAAAGAGTTGAGTAAGAGGCGAAGAGTAAGAGTTTAATTGATGATGAGAGAAGTTTCATTTTGTGGTGAAGTATTCCTTTAAATAATATGTGAATACATAATCGATTAACAAATGGAACATCGTTTAACTGTTGTCATTCATCAGAGAAACACAGAGAAAGAGAAATCCTCCAGTGTTGAGCTCTTCACTGATCTGATCCGCTCCATTGAGAGATGTCAGTCTGAGCAGCTGAAGATGATGGAGGAACAGCAGAAAGCAGCAGAGAAACAGGCTGAAGATCTCATTAAAGAGCTGGAGCAAGACAACACTGAGCTGAAGAGAAGAAACACTGAGCTGGAGCAGCTCTCACACACTGACGATCATCTCAAACTCCTACAGGTCAGTCAACATCTGTCTCATCAGCCATCAAGTACAATATTACAGGACAAACCAGAGGTGGGGGTCTTGAGTCACATGATCATATTCTGTTTTTGCTCTATTTCTCCAATGACAATAGTTCCAAACAAGCCACAGCAAAAGAGGTGCACCGAAATTTTTGAAATGTTCATCAGAAAATTAAGAGCTTGGGGTCTCAGATTCCTTGGGTCATGCCGAAAGCGTCAATACTGACTGTTTTTAACACTTTGACATATCGAATTTGGTAGGATTCATTGTCAGCATGTCCTGAAGGAAACTGAGAAGTTTGAACACAGAGCCACCTAGTGTCCCAGAGATATAAGGTTTTTCATAAAAAGGTTATTTCAGCTTTACAGTTTCTTTAAGAATGAAAATCAACAAAGACTTTTTGCTTTCCTGTTCAAACCCACTCTTTCTTTCCACCATTTGTAATTCCTAAAGTCACAAGAGGTGCTGATACTGATCAAGGCTTGACGGTCACAGCTTTGGCTGTAAGACATTGTAAAACAAAGGCTCTGACCATTTTATCATGCTTTAGAAATCATACAGAACAGAAAGAAGCAGTAATAACTAGGGCTGGGTAAAAAATATTGATTTCTCAATTTTAATAAATTCTTACTTTTATAAAACAATATCGATTTTTAAATCCAAAGAATCAATTACTCATCCTGTTTTCAGTTAATGAATGAAATAATCATTGTAGCACGCCTCCAATCCAATAAATTCTTTGTGCTTTATTACTATTGATGTGAAACAAAGTCTCAGATTGCGTCTATTTTTTTTAACGAAATTCAAAAACATAAATACAGTTTTGGCGCTGTGGCGTGAGATCGCTCTGCCGCTCAGCTCAAGAGGAAACGCGGAGCAAACTTGAACAGATCTTCTCTTCCGCCTTAATACCAGTAACAGCGCAAAATATTTATAATAAACATGAATGAGCTTCTGAAAGTGTGTTAAAAGATACAGGACAACTTACCGAAATCGTATCATGTGTAACCAAGGGCGACCACTTTCCTGACCAAAAAACACGAATCTCACAAAAATAACTTATTTTATTTATACAAAATTAATTATAACAAAATGAATTTAATCAACACAGAAAAATACAACATATAACAAAAAGTTAAATTCCCCCTTCAAAGATGTCAATGACCAACCAACCTTCCATAAACCCCAACACAATCCCAGCTTAAATCACACATAATTCGAAATAAAGAGAAAAACGAATTACATAAGTGTTCCCAAAAATCATATTACACCAAAGGAAAACCACTCAAAAGAAACTATAAATCAAACCAGGAAAACGTACACTCCACGGCAACCATAAATCTCATGCAAATGAATTAATGTGGTTTCAAAGCATCCATACGGTAGTATGGGTAAAAAGGTTGGCTGGCAATACGAGGCTGGGAAATGGCATACAAACAAAAACAAATAAAAGACAACAGAAAAAAAGAGCACCTCACTAGCCAGTCCAGTTCAGTACAAACATAATTTCTCACTGCGCTGGAGGCAAACAGCGCGCACATATGGGGACTGGCTAGCTGAGGAAAATAAAACAAAAACAAACACAGGAGGAACAGCGATCAACTAATTTAATTTAACAATATTTAATAAGTGACAAAACAAATCGAGGTTCACTTCAGCCTACCTGCTCACCCAGACCGCATCCGCGCAAAACCCGGAAGTGCTGCCAGACCACACGCGTCCACACAACAAATCGGACCCCGTCTCTAGATCTCCCTTCAGGTGCCTACTTAAAAACCCTCTCCCTACCTGGCCACGCCCATTAATTACATCAGTAACCACCTCACCGGCTACACATGTCACATAGAATCGCTCAATCAGTTTTTCAACGGCCATCTCTTCCATACTTTGAGCTTCAAAACTGCTCATCAGAATCCTATGGGTGACGTCACGGACACCTACGTCCATATTGTTTTACAGTCTATGGTTTCAACCACAGAAAGATGCAAGTAAAACGGCTTGTAAACAATGTCATGTAACATCACATTTACCTCAGAAAAACCATATCCAGTGTCCATAAACTCGTTAGTCAGCTAGAAAAATTAACTCTAGAGATTATATGCACCACATTACATAGGATATTCATTGTCATTTTTAATGTTCTTCAATATTTAATGCATGTATGTACGAATAAATCTGGCAAGTTGTTTTTATGACAGCCACTATTTAAATATTTACATTTCAAAAAACGAATTGGAGTAGAATTATGATTATGTAATTGTTAAGATAATATTATAACTTAAGTTAATTTTTACCTTCAATATTAGTAGGCTAATGTACTCAAGGTCAATCAGCTGACTCCCATAGTTTACAACATTAGTTCAGAAATTTGTTTTCCTTGAGAAAATGTTCCATGTTTTGTGCCTGATACATTTCCAAAATAATCGATATTGAATTGGATCGAAACGAATCGAAAATCGAATCGAATCGAAAGCTTGTGAATCTAAATCGAATTGAATTGTGAAATTTGTGTCAACACCCAGCCCTAGTAATAAAATCACAATAGGTAAATGAGTTAAGGCAAGATGTTTATGCGCTGGTCAATTTACAGATTTTGGGCTTTTTATAACGTGTCGTTTCACACTAGTGGAAAGAAAACATCCAAAATACACGTTTATGTGTTTATTTTAGTGAACTTATCTATTAGTTTCTGTAGATTGAAATTGCAATACATATCTTTAAAGGCCATGACAGTTTCTCTTAAGCAGTGATTTTATGTAATACTTTTATTTCAGTTATTCAGTTATTTTAGTACATCAAGTTACACTAAATAAAAATGAAAAATGTTGTTGAGAGTATTTTCTGATTTAAAAAAAGAGAAATCCAGAATCCCCTCAGTAAAAACCTTTAACTCTAATGTCAACAAAGTCAAACAAGAACTTTGAATCTGACTTTATCCAACGTTCAGATGTCAGTTCTGAATATTTAATCTAATCAGTGCATATTTAATTGGACAATGCCTCATTTATTTAAATATTTCAGAAATTAGATATTTTACCCTTTTCACCTGCGGTGTCTTGCCTCAGCAGCTCCTGCATTAAACATATATATACATATATATGACATAATCTAAACATAATCTTTTAGATTTAATCTAAATACCTAATCTAATTCTCTCTCTCTCTCTCTCTCTCTCTCTCTCTCTCTCTCTCTCTCTCTCTCTCTCTCTCTCTCTCTCTCTCTCTCTCTCTCTCTCTCTCTCTCTCTCTCTCTCTCTCTCTCTCTCTCTCTCTCTCTCTCTCTCTCTCTCTCTCTCTCTCTCTCTCTCTCTCTCTCTCTCTCTCTCTCTCTCTCTCTCTCTGTACAGTCGTCCACACAGCAAGAACTGGACTGAGATCAGGATTGACTCTGATGTGAATCTGAAGTCTCTGATTTCAGCTCTGACTGAACTGAAGAAAACTCTAGATGGGACTCTACATGAAAAACTCAGTCAAACTGGTATGTGCATATCATACAGTGTATATATATATTTTGCTATTAACTATCTAGGAAAAAAACAATTTCAAGGAAAATTATGGATTAAATAACATTTTCGCATCAGTGACCTGTGAATTATTTTATCTCTGTCTGCAAAAGATCACACTGTACATAAATATAATCACAACATAACTTCAACCTGTCATGTTAGCATTAGACTGGTGTGATAAAATCACTTACTAAACCCAGTGTATGTAAAGTTTAAATTTAACTCACGTCATAATCAGTTAAAACACTATGACTTTAACTTACTTTAGAGACATGTAAGCAACATGATGTAACTATCCGTGTACAAACACTAACACATCAGCAGAACTCACTACACACCACTGATGCTGCCAATAGAGAGAAACTCACAGTTAACCTGAAATTATTCATATTAATAATTCATCATTATATTGTCATCTGTGTTCACAGGGTTGACGTGGGCTCAGACGTTTGCAGGTACAGTGTGACTGACACAATACACTCACAATACTGTTAATAATCTGTATTATATACAGGGTTGCTCATAACTGGTACAAATAAACGATGCTCAGCAGAAAACGTGAAGCGCTTTTGCACATGTTTACTTAAGGATTTGGATATCTAATTATGATAATAACAATTTACATTCAATATCTATCTAAATATTAACATGTTATTGTATTGTTGCTATATAAGCTATAGTATGAAGTAACTAGTAACTACGAGTAGTTTTTTTATTGGATACTTTTTTACTCTTACTCAAGTTACTATTCAGATTAGTACTTTAACTTGAGTACAGTTTTTGGATTCTCACCTCTGTCTGCGCATCTCTGTGTGAATGAATGGCAGACATGCGGTTTCATTTACCACACACACACTCACACTCACACTCACACTCACACTCACACTCACACTCACACTCACACACACACACACACACACACACACACAACACACACACACACACACACCACACACACACACACACACACACACACACACACACACACACACACACACAGTGTTGTCAGCCTCTGAAGCCTCACTATATGAGGACATGAACACATGAACTTCATCTCCAGAGCCGCTCTGAGAGTCACTTCATGAGCATTTCACAGTTTCATTTGAGAGAAACTACCGTCACATAAACACACAGAAACAGAAACGTCTTCACCGCCAAAATAAGTTTGGTTGAATTTAGAAACGTCTCAATGTAATAATAATACTAACACTAATAATAACGCATTATTATTAATAATAATTTTTTAAGGAATAATCACAATTTTCATTCCATGTTTTAATTTGAACAGTAAAGCTCATTGTGCAGAACAGATTGTTTAATTTCACATGATCAAAAGATCAATTAAAAGACAAATCTTCATTTGATTACAAGAAAATACATAAAGAATTTGTGGATAAAAAACATTTCATTGAAATGTATGTTTTTATGAATTAGACATGCTTTTTGATTATTAAAATTTAATTAAACCATCCAGAAATATTAAAACAGAAAAACATAATTTGGTCAAAATGAGGCAGAATTTGAAAAAAAAAACATGTTTGTTCTGAAGTTGATTGATAATGTCTGATCTCTCTCAGTGGATGTGACTCTGGATCCTGATACAGCGAGTCCACATCTCATCCTGTCTGATGATGGACAACAAGTCAGTGCTGGAGACATTAAGCGGAACGTCCCAGAAAACCCAAAGAGATTTGATAAGAGTCTTTGTGTTCTGGCAAAGCAGGGATTCAGTTCAGGGAGATTTTACTATGAGGTGCAGGTGAAGGGAAAGACTGAGTGGGATTTAGGAGTGGCCAGAGAATCCATTAACAGGAAGAAGATAAACACACTGACTCCTGATGATGGATTCTGGACTGTGATTCTGAGGAATGAGAATGAATATTCAGCTAGTGAACGTTCATCTGTCTCTTTATCTCTGAGAGTGAAACCTGAGAAGGTGGGTGTGTTTGTGGATTATGAGGAGGGTCTGGTCTCTTTTTATGATGTGGAGTCCAGATCTCATCTCTACTCTTTCACTGGTCAGACTTTCACTGACAAACTCTATCCATTTTTCAGCCCATGCCTTAATGATGAAGGTAAAAACTCAAACCCTCTGATCATCTCACCTTTACTGGATTAGAATATGTGAATAAAAACCAAAAGGAAATTTGCACAAATCAAGTAGATTTTAACTACAATTATAAAGAAATGAATATGTGATGGACAAAATGTGTACAAGTGCAAAAATAAACTGTATATTCAGGCCCTTAAAATAATCAGTCACTGATAAAACATCAAATATAATGAAACATTTGTGAGTTATATGTTTTGTGGAATAAATTAATATTTCATCACTACATTTGAACGGTCAATTTGTTACAAGTCTATATTTTCTAATCAACACAAAGATTTGTTTGCTTTTCTCTTTCATTTATACTTTGCTGTAACTTTTCAAATCTACAATGAAATTCTACATAATATGCTACATTTCCAAACTTTCCAGAGTGTTTCTATTGTTATTCTGTGATGACATTTCTGAAGTCATTTTCTCTCTTTTCTCTCCAGCTGTTAATATTGAATGTCTTGTGAAATGTTGAGGTTTTTGGTTTATATTGTAATAACTGCAGCATCTGAATAAAGACAAGTGTTGAATTCTATAACTGATATTGATTATAATCTAAACAGATAATTATTATATAAACACATTAGAGAATGAAAGTTCATGAACATCTGCTCACATTAACATTACAACAGACAGACAGGATAAGAATAAAACAAATATTGTTGAATAATCGTTTTTTATCCAACAATAAAGATTGTGAATGAAAACACTAATATTGTCATTCAGTGTAGATGACTCTTCAATCTAGTGCATATTCTTCTAGAGAAGCGAGAGCATTAGAAGCTTCACAATGACAGTGTTTTTGCCTTTGGTTTGAGCTCAATATCAGTGAATGCGTGCACCTGAGTGAGCTGACGGCAGTCCATCGATGCCAGGAGCTTCTGAGAGCCGGAGACGGTGGGAACAAACTTCTCCATCAGTGTAACCGTCGCAAGCTTCTCCACATCACTGACACACAGAAAGACAATATCAACTCTCTGGAAGATGTTCACTCTTTAAATATCATATTTAATGCAGTACAAGCTATGTTTCTGAACCAATCTAAAGTGCAGGAACACGTCACAGCTGAAATTAAACTGCTGTTAAACACTGAAAGTCTTACCCATACGGGATCTTCCTGACGCTCTGCATTCCCAATCCCTCTATACGGAACAAAACGTTCCTCAACACTTGTGACAGCGGGTTCAGGAACGGGATCTGGACTGTCAACTCTTTCCCCAGCACAGCGTCCTCTAGAGGCTGAAACAGCACAAACACAATCAATGATGGAGAGTTTCTTTATGATGAACTGAATCCAAATACGACGCCTTTAGATGTTTCACCAGTTATAACTTTTAACGTTAATGTGCCATTTCTATTTTATTTAACCCTTGATGTAACTTATATATATATATTTAAAGCTGTGAATTCAGAATTCACTAAATTAAGCACATTTTAATTTGACTAAGATTTTTTTTTACAATGCTGTTAACTGTACAAGTCTTCTTTACCAAGAAATACTATTAAGAATTTCCCCCAAAACAGATACATTCTTTATGATAATTTAAGCAGTTACACTGAAATAGTTTTTTATTGGCGAAAGGCAGCATTAAACCATCAAAATGAAATGTTTGTTTATTTGATTATTGTAATGCTCTACTGGGTGGTTGCCCTGCTCGCTTAATAAATAAACTCCAGCTGGTCCAAAACGCAGCAGCTCCAGTTCTTACTAGAACCAGGAAGTGTAGATGTATAAAGTACTAGAGACACATACTTGAGTAAAAGTACAAGTTTCTTATCAATAAAGTGACTTGAGTAGAAGTTGAAGTGCTCTTTAAGCACCACACTTAAGTAGAAGTACTAAAGTATTCAAAAAAATTTGTACTTAAGTATTGCAAGTAGTGTGCAATGTACTACTCAAGTACTGAAAGTAAAAGTACAAGTATTGTCAAGTCAAGTCACCTTTATTTATATTGCGCTTTTTACAATGCAGTTTGTGTCAAAGCAGCTTTACAGTGATAACTGGTATATCATTTTTTATAATAATATAATATAATATAGCCTAATATATAGGCCTATAATATAATAGCCGAGAATTACATTTAAACTTGTGTGAATTAAATAAACTCAAAACCTTTTTATTTAAAGCTTTTAATTTTTATTTTGTTTTATTTGCCTCTATTAGGATCTAAATCTGAGTTGTCATGCATTCCCAATTAAGTTGAATAATTCAAATAATATTAATGATTCAGGTATTTCCATTCAGAACAACTAGTTACTGACTGGCGCTTGCCAAAATGTTACTCACCTAATGCAGACTAATACACATTGCTGAAGCAGATTGATGCTGTCTAGGTCTGGAGCGAGATTTACGTAAGGTAATGTGGAAATAAGAGGGAGATCCTCTCAATTACAGCGTGCTGCAGTTCTGTTTTCCACCACAGATTTACATGGGAAAATTGTGGGACGCTGTACAGTGTGCACACACTTATCAGATTATATTTTAAGCACGTAAAGAAGTAAAGAAAAAAAGTAAAAAACAAGAAGCAACAATAATCAAAAGGTGAACATTTATTAATAAGCAACTTAAATGTTTATTGTTTAATTATTATTCATTAAACTTGTTATTAAATGTTCATTTATTAAACATTAATAAATGTCAATTTCAAGCAATACAGTCATATTTAAATAATAGTTGAGTAAAAAAAAAAAAAAAAAAAAAAAAAACATTCAACCCAACCGCTGGGTTAAAACACCCTAATTGCTGTGTTTGTCCCTTTTCCAACTTGTTTTTTTTTTTTTTTTAACCCAGCATTGTTTAGAGTGCACTACCTTTTACTGAAAGGTTCTTTTATGGCATCAGCGTGTAAAAACTTCCTTTTGGAACCTTTATTTTTAAGAGTGTGTAGTGAAGTATTGCATTCTATTAAATATTATAATATAGTTTAAATTGGTTCAACAGGAAGGGAAAATCCTGTCCAAAAATTATTAAGGCTTGATGTTAATTTCTTTAAGTGATTTTCCTTTTCTTTCATTTTACTGTAGGCCTGATCAGTTTGTTATCCCAAATAGTGGGTAGGTGTGTTCGGCTAATGTAGCCTAAATAAATTACTGAACAAATGACTACCAGAAAAAAGAAAAAGAAAGAAAGAAAAGATAGCATCCTCAACAAACAAGATATTACCTTAAGTTTGATGATTATGGACATATAAAATAAATACATATAAATATATAAATGTGTAGCTATATAAAAATACAAAAAATTAATAACAGATGTTAAATAAAAAGGTAATGAAAAGGGTATATGTTAAGTGTTTTTTTTTTAGGAGGGGTGTGTGGAGCAGGGGGCCCTCCAACATAAAGTTTGCCTAGGGCCTCCAAATGTCTAGAACCGGCCCAGGCCAAAACTAACTAATTTAAAGCTAAACTAAAACAGAAACCAGCGTTATAACCTGGCTATCTCTCTAATACTAAAACTGATATGTTGTGTGTGAGTGTGAGGCGCCGACGCATTCACTTGAATTTTCTTATAAAAGCGGAAACAACTTAAAATACTCAGACATTTGTGGTCAAATATATGTAACACTATTCAAATCTGTGAAGGGTTAAATAGGCCTATTATTTTTGTACACTTTTATTTCCTTTCTGTATCACTTTTATTTCCTTTCCTTTCTCAAAAATGAACCAAAACTAGCCTGTAGTCTATTGTTGCATTTTTAGCCTTTCATTTTGGTAATAGGCCTAATTAATTAAGTAAAATAAATTTCACGCACAGACATAGGCTATTTATTCCCTTCATATAATTTAGTCCTATTTTATTTCCTTCACAGCGCAGCAGGTGGGTGATGATGATGATGAACTCTCATGTTCTGTTGTTTATTCTGCTATTGTTCATGTAGGCTAAAACTAAACCCCTGGGATTTTTTTTAATGATTCACAAACACATTTCAATTCTAATTTAATCTTGTCGGTTAAAGATGATCGTGTAAGTTGAGAGTCAGGGGGAAAACCCAGAAAATGATATTGAAAAGGAAGGCAACACTAATTTTCGTTTAAGTTTTTCAACTAATATTTATATTTTCATATGTTTTCGGTTTATTTCGATTAGCATAAATGTTTTAATCATTTTTATTTCTTAATTAGGCCTAACTATAATAATCCTGTTTGGGTAAATTTTCCCGATGTATAGCCTAAGTCTATTAATATTTACAAAGATTCACAAATTATTTAATTTCGTCAGTGACAATCTCAGGGCTGGGAGTCTGACGCTCATCGAGGCCAATAAACCTACAATATTGTTGAAAACATTACTTTGAAGAATAATGCTGGGAAAGTGATAATGACGTGCCTCTTTTGCCAAATTTCATTTATCAGTTTTATCTTGATAATAGGCTATGACAGTATGCTGTAGCAGTAATGTTATATAAATTGTTTTTTAAAAAGGCACGATTTTGTGAGCACTATTGGCGAACTGAATGTGAATAGCCTACTCCTCTCCTCATCCCCCACAGCGCCAGGCCCGCTCTACAGCGTGGTATTTTTGTTCATTATGTTAATAAAAGTTCTATGTTTAATAAAGGCCTACGAGAGTTTTTGTTTTGCTCTTTTCCATTGAAGCAATTGATGCAGAATCGCTAATTGCGATTAAAAATTGAAAGTAAAATGTTAACGGCCAATTCATTTAAAAGCGAAGGAAAGACAGCAAAAGTGAGGATAGCAAATAAAGTGTGACATATAATAATGTTCATTATGTTAATTACATTTCTAGGGAAATGTTTAATTTAAGGGATGTCAAATAGGAATAACAGTTTCATTAGCCTTATTATATTTCAAATTTGTTGGTTTTTTGTTTTGGTCTATAGGCTACATGGTGAAAACAAATGTAACACACACACTTAGCAGCAATTTAATATTGCATTAATAACACTGAAAATATGAAAAAAAGCTACTGCGGGGCAAAGGATCGCGATGGCCTTTTGACGCGTCCATGGTGATTGTTGTCCCTGTGCGCCACCTAGTGGAAAGCCTATTTTGCAATTATTATAAATGACTGCATATCCTACTATATACTGCAAGGAATGCGTCTGCTAAATGATTTAATTTAAATGTATTAAATGTAAACAAAACATTAAAATAATTATAAAGAAAGAGTGCAGTAGCCACTGATAGAGAATACTGAATGGAACTGAATAGAGAATAGCCTATCGTTATATATAGCCTATAGATCGGTGGTAGTAGCCCGTCATGTGCTTTGGCTACATATGTAGAGGCATTTACATTTTGCATTTAAAAACACAATGCCTTAAGCTGTTTAAGGCATTGCCATTAAAGTGAAATAACCGGACATAAACATATGAGCTTGATAAAATTGCACGTTTTGGAAGAAAATTTCAGATTGCACTTGGAGGCTTTTTCATCTGAAATCTTTAAATATAAATTAAAACACATGAATACAAATGAGAGCGTACTTAGCCTATAAATGTTAACAACAGATTTAATTAAATTTACTGTAGGTTTTTTTTAATTATCTGTGCATTCATGTTTCTGTGAAATACGCTTTAGGTTACACAGAAGAAAGATGATATTCTGATATAGCAGCAGAGGACTGTTATTTTGGTGAACGAACTGATGATGACGTCACTGTCTCAGATTTGATTCACCAATCGGCGGAAAGGGGCGTGTAATGACCGCCCACAAGTGGAAAACGAGATTTGAAGTCGTGTTTCTGTTTTCTATCCGTGACCCGAAAAAACGAAAATCCAGCCAAAATCTCATTTTCCGTTTTTGTTTTACAAACGAAAAAACGACCGTTTTCGCGTTTCTGCATATTTCATTTCTAATTGGAAAACAAACTATCAAAACGTACACGGACCTTTTTGCTTGTTCAATTTACTTTTTATTTTAGTCTGCTTTTTGCCAGTTGTCAATCGGCTCACATCATCACGTTCGAAATATTGTCTCACGCAGGTCTTAACTGTCTCTCCAATTCGTGCGTTTCCTTTACGTTGAAATGCCAGGGGTTCTTTGTTAGACATTCTCCACCTTTTTTTTGGAGAAACCCAATGCTGCCTCTGCGTACTTCCTCAGCCTGTACTTCCGGATAATTTTACCCCCGGCACATATTTTCGCAATCATCTGCCTTTCCTTTTCGCCAGTGGCATTTTGGTAGCGTGCTCTTAGGTCGTTGGTAAGGGCCGCATGGAAAAGGAGACGTTTCCTTACCACTGTAGGTGAACTTCGCAGCTCGAGGTTTATCTTTGACCTTGGGGACATTTGTTGTTTCTTCTGCCGTTGGCATCTTTTCTTAAATTTCTCCTTCTGTTTGCATTCCTTTTTCAGCTCTTTTTCCAGCCGTGACAGCAGTGAGGTTATTTTTTTGTGTGTGTTGTTTTGACCGTTTCCTTCCCTCTCGATGTTGTCTTGAAGGGCCTGGTTCTTGGCAATCTACTTCTTGGTGACCAGACTCGGGACTCTCTGGTGGTGTGGAAAGGATGTTGACTGCAACTGCAGTAGCCTTCTTTGCTGCACTGGTCTTTGCCTGGTCAAGTCAAGTCAAGTCAACTTTATTTATATAGCGCTTTTCACAAAGTAGATTGTTTCAAAGCAGCTTTACAGTGTTAAACAGGAAAATAATGCAGCATAATTTTATTCAGCCGCATAGCCACTCCGGAAAAAACGCTGATGTCATCAGCCCATCTCAACCATCACACAGCGACAGTGTGGGCTTTAGATCAATAATTCGATCAGTAATTTAGTTTAAATGGTTAATTTAGTTTATTATTTAGATTTATTTTGATGTTTATTTGAAAAATTTGTGTTATGTAGTTATTAAAGAAAGTAGTCAAAAGTTTGAACATCATATTGTTTTTATTATTTCAAATGATTAAGCTAAAGGACAATCACAATGTTGGTAGGTAATTTTTCTACATATTGTCATATAAATAACCTGAAAATACTGTAGTTCATTAAGATTAAATCTTACTATAACCACTCTTACTAAAAAAAAAATGAGGTAAGCACACTTATATTCTCATTTCAAGAGGTGTTCTGAGTAAATTATTTGTTTGTAACACTTTACAATATAGTTTGATTTGTTAACATTACATTAGTTAATGTATTAGACTAATAACTAACATGAACTAACCATGATCAATACATTTGTTACTGTATTTATTAATCTTTGTTAATCTTAGTTAATAAAAATACAGCTGTTCATTGTTTGTATATGTTACTTCACAGTGCACATTAACTATGGAAACAAATAGAGAGCAATTTGAGCGCAAGACGCTCGTGTTGTTTTAAAGGGGTGGTAAACCACGATTTCACTATTCTAACTTTAGCTAGCGTGTAATGTTGCTGCTTGAGCATAAACAACATCTGCAAAGTTACAACGTTCAAAGTTTAAAGCAAAGGGAGATATTTGCTTTTAAAGAAATCAGTTTCTAAGAACTACAGCAAACGGCCAGTAGGCGACTACAGACATTCCTCCAGGGTTGGTGACATCACCAGCCTCAATATTTACATAAACCCTCCTCCGAGAATATTAAATAAGGGGGGGTGAGGCCATTTTGTATCGCGGCGCTGTTGTGGTATAGTCAGGCTGGAGTGTTGTTGCCGCGATGCCGAGGAAACGCTGTTATTTTCATCCGGATTGCAGGTCTGGGGTACTTGCTCTGTTCAGCCTTCATAGGGACGGGGGTGCGTTGCAGAGCGTTTAACACACAGCATGTTATATGCACATGTGTGTATGAGACAGAGGGGAATCAGGCGCGCGCAGGGCTCCCTGCAGCACATCTAACAGAGGAAAACATCCACCATCTTCGCGATTTCAATGCCAGATTTGCACGTCAGCTGTGTGAAAAAAACACTGCCGGTGCGTGGATGCACGACGCGCGCGCTGCACATTTCACGGAGGACAACACAAACTTCCACAAACTTCGCGAGTTCAATACAGGATATGCACAACGGCTTGTCCTGAAAGCTGGATTTACAAACAGAAGCTGTTTACGGGCCACAACCTGTAAGTCTGATTTATTTTTCATCGATGTGTTTTCCTGTAATAGGTTGTAGCAAGGAAGTAAACAGATGACAGCGCTGTTCTGCAAACCAGTCTGTTAAATGCTCATTCATACTTAACGTTATCCGACGAACACCTAACGTTACAAACACTAACGTTAAAATCTCAACAGCGAACTTGGCATTAGTGTAAATGATTCTTTGATTAGAGCTTTTATGTATTGTTTATCTACAGGCATGCTAAACATGGTTCTGTGTGTGATTTGGCTAACTTACTAGTAAAGCCAGTGTTTAGTGTTTGTTTTGGGTTAGTTCTTGCGACAGATATTTGGCTATAATCGTTCTAAAAATACAAAAGTTAAAGTGCCATTCAGTAGCGATCACTATAGATCCGCAGTCTTTACTCTTGAGGACTGAACAGGTTCTGCTCGATCATCTTCACTCAAATGTTCTGGGTCTGATTCGGGCTCAGATTGGTATGGTTTTATTGACGCCGTTGTTTCTAACACTGACCAAAGCACAGCCTCCGGTAAGGGGCGTGACGTTTCCGACATACGTGCACTAGGCGTTTAGCGAATCACAACACACTGGGCCAGCTAACCAATCAGAGCCCATCGCGTATTTTTGAGGGACCGGCTTCATACAACCCGGAAAGCATCAAGTTTTACAAGGAGGGACAGAGCAGTGTAGAATAAAGGTCAAATATATGAAAAATAAGGCAATTTTTTTTTAAACGAAGCATGAACACATGTTACAATGCACCCCACAAACACAAGCAAGCCTTCAAAAGAATGTGTTTTACCACCCCTTTAAAGACAGTGAATGCGCGCTCGCGCGCTCTCTCTCTCTCTCGCGCGCGCTCTCTCTCTCGCGCGCGCTCTCTCTCTCTCGCGCGCGCTCTCTCTCTCGCGCGCGCTCTCTCTCTCTCTCTCGCGCGCGCGCACGCGCACTCTCTCTCTCTCTCTCTCTCTCTCTCTCTCTCTCTCTCTCTCTCTCTCTCTCTCTCTCTCTCTCTCTCTCTCTCTCTCTCTCTCTCTCTCGCGCTCTCTCTCTCTCTCTCTCGCGCTCTCTCTCTCTCTCTCTCTCTCGCGCTCTCTCTCTCTCTCTCTCTCGCGCTCTCTCTCTCTCTCTCTCGCGCGCGCGCGCACTCTCTCTCTCTCTCTCTCTCTCTCTCTCTCGCGCGCGCGCTCGCTCTCTCGCTCTCTCTCTCTCTCACTCTCTCGCTCTCTCATGCGCGGTAATGTGGGTTTGGAATGGAATGATTCGTAAAATTTGTATAATTGTAACGAGTAACGATGCAGCACATAAAAAAATATCGGAGTAAAAGTATTAAACTCATCGGAAATATGTACTGAAGTAAAAGTGGAAGTAGGAGAAAAAAATAATACTCTAGTAAACCTACAGATACTGCCTTTTAGTACTTAAGTACAGTAGTGAAGTAGTTCTACTTCGTTACTATACATCTCTGAGTATGACCATATTAGCCCAGTTCTGTCAACACTGCACTGGCTCCCTATTAAACATTGCATACATTTTAAAATCTTGCTGATTACTTACAAAGCACTAAATGGTTTAGCTCCCCAATACTTGAGCGAGCTCTTAAAGGGTTAGTTCACCCAAAAATGAAAATTCTGTCATTAATTCCTCACCCTCATGTCGTTGGACACCCGTCAGACCTCCGTTCATCTTCAGACACAAATGAAGATATTTTAGTGTAAAGCTGATGCTGAGAAAGGCTTCAGATAGGCCTCCATTGGCATTCAGTACATTGACACTTCCAATATCCATGAAAGGCACTTAAAACGTCGTTACAAAGTCCATCTCACCACAGTGACTCTACAATAATTTTACGATGCGACGACAATAGTTTTTGTGCGCAAAAAAAAATCAAAATAACACCTTTATCCAACTTGTTCTTGTCTTCCGTGTGTGTCTCCACGACGCATGCGCGAGAATATGAGCAGATCCGGCGTTCTTACGGGTGTCCAACGACATGAGGGTGAGTAATTAATGACAGAATTTTTATTTTTGGGTGAACTAACCCTTTAACATATTATACTCCATCACGTCTACTGCGGTCTCAAAATTCTGGCCAGTTCAAATCAACTGCAGGCGGTCGATCCTTTTCCTATTTAGCACCTGAAATCTGGAACAGTCTTCCTAACATTGTTCGGGAAGCAGACACACTCTGTCAGTTTAAAGACTAAAAACACATCTCTTTACTGTGGCATACACATAGGACATTTTTTCAATGAAATGATTGTTAGGCTGCATTAACTAGGTCAGCCGGAACCGGGAACACTTCCCATAACACCAGGGCTGCGTTCAGCCCCGACACAACGTTGCAAAACGTTTTTTAATCGGAAACGGTGCTGCCTTGAACACCCTGTTCTTTTGACACAAGAGTTGTAACTATGGCAGCTGAGAAGGCCATTCTTTTTGTTCTTTTTGAGGAATTTTCGGAGCCTGATGAAATCGATATAAATACGTGTTTAATACTGCAAAATACATGCAATCACTGCCCTTGCCGTCCAGAATAAAAGACAACATCCCAATCCCATTTAATGAACCTTTCTTATCTCCTGGTAATCAATTCTAACTTAAATCATTTTCTTACTTTTTTAATAGCTTGTATTTTCTTTCTCACTTTATGTCAAGCACTTAATTACCATATATGAAATTTGGTATATAAATAAACTTGCCTTGCAATTAAGCTAAAGATATAAACACATACATCATCATGTTGATTATATATGCAACCCGTTCTCACTCCCAAGGCGTCAAATTCCGACGCATGGTCAAGTGCTTTCCGCGTCACAATAAAGACGCTAAAGGCACCCCTAGGCGTCACTATATTGACGCGCCGAGTGCTCCATTCATTTCAATGAGAAACCTTTGGCGTCAGAAACAGACGCGTTGGGCATGGGGAAGTTATCGTCATGATGATCATATATTGGGTTATGATTTTGCCATTATGACATGTTGGACTGTGATTCTCAATTTAATCAGCCAGCATCATTTTATTTACGCTATCTAGACACGTTTTAACATGTAACCCAACCCCATTCCATCCCTAAACCTACCCATTTGTGTGGTATAAAACGCAGATATAACAGGCAGAGTCGACTGCATGCACAATTTATTCAAAAAATACAAATATTCCGAGGCCAAGCGATTGATTTGTGTGAAGGAAATCCCCAAAAGCGATCAGCGTCTCCATCCGCAGATCACGAACACATAAAATTTCAAATATTGCCGCCCGCTACGTCAGTTTTCATAGTGAAATTGCATTGGCTCTAGTATGTCTCATGACCAATTGCGTCATTACGTCAGCTTTGATTGTAAAATGTCATTGGTTCTCGTGTGTCTTGTGACCGAATGCAGGCGTGTGTATTATTTGAATGAGATATGAATGAGTGCGTTAACGGAGCTGCGGGATCATCATCTCAGCGATTAAAACATTAAGATCAACTCTGTTCTTTACATGAAGACATCGTGTGACTTCAGAAGACTTGGAATGCAACATGAGTTAATACTTTTATACTGTTTTTAGTCAGTTTTTGCAATAAATAGATGTGACTGTACTTCTATTTGCCTGTTATGTGTTTCTATATTGTTTAGGAGTGGGTAGGTTTAGGGTAGGAGTTGGGTTAGCTGCTCCAAAATATAAAAGTAACCTTTAAATATGAATAAACTATTAATAAAATCATGTATACTTTTACAAATGCAAAGAATAAAATGCGTCTTGATCTGACGCATTGGGTAAACAACTGAAATCAATGGAGCACTCAGCGCGTCAATATAGTGACGCCTAGGGGTGACTTTGGCGTCTTTATCGTGACGCTGAAAGCACTTGACCATGCTTCGGATTTTGACGCCTTGGGAGTGAGAATGGGTTGCAAATATATATATATATATTACTATTAAACTCTTACAACAATCATGTTTACAACTTTTCTTCCATTGTGTGAGCTGTCTCTTTAATACCGCGTGGTTTATATACATTTTGCCGCTGATTGGGCTGACATTTTTGAAACACCCACCAAACGAGATCAAACGCATCTCAAACCCGTTGCACACCGTTTCCAGGAAACATGACGTTCAACCGGAAACCATAGCAAAACGTTGCGCACCGGTTTGAGCTTTGAACGTGCCCCAGACCTGATGTACTCGTTACATCATCAGAAGAACGGCATCTACGCTAATGATAGTCTCTCTGTTTTATCCCGAAGTTTAGTGCAGTCAGCCGGATCCGGGCCTCGACTGAGCTTGGTTTCTCCCAAGGTTTATTTTTCTCCATTAGGTCAACTGATGCCACCTGATGTCCTTGCCACTGTCGCCTTTGGCTTGGCTTGCTCAGTTGGGGACACTAAAATGTTAACTAAATATCCAAATAAATCTAATTAGTAAACTAAATTAACCATATAAACTAAATTACTGATCTGCCCACATTGTCACTGTTTGATAATTGAAATGATCTGATGATGACATCACCGTTCTGTTGCATTATTTTACTGTTTAACACTGTGAAGCTGCTTTGAAACAATCTGCATTGTGAAAAGTGCTATATAAATAAAGTTGACTTGACTTTATTATCAATTTCCAAGATTTTCTGTATCAGGGGTTTTGCTTTACTTTTTAATGGCAAGGATCCCTAAACAATCCCCTTGTGAGATCAATTCTTTATTAGGCTTACAATATATAATATAATTATAACAGCCTATAATATAATAACACATGATAATTCTCTCTATGAAACCTGTAAACCGCATTCGCCGGTTCTAACACTATACACGCGATACTAATTGCGGTTGACCAGAGCACTGCAATTATTTCTCATTTAAACTACAATCAAATGGATTTCTCCCTGCATTTTGCGTCTGTCTGCACGTGCGCAGCTTAGAGGGAACATTCGTCAGTAAGCGCGGCGGTAGAGCGCAAATGACGTGTGATTTTTCAAATCTGAAACCAGCGCATTTGATTTGAAATGTGTCACAATATCCTGCGATATCTGCACTGTCTGCAGTTAGGCCCCTGGGTCGGCTTTAATAACAACTAACAATTATGGATTTTTTTTAAAAAAATTTTTACCATGCCTTCATCGTTTATTTTTTAGCAACTTTACAAAAGCCTTTATATATTGTTTTACTCTATGTTAAGTGTGTGCCACTTCTAACAATCGGCAATTGTATAAACTGTGATAATAACTTGATATCTGCCACTGTTGTCATAAAAAATTAAGGAACTTAACAAAACTACACATAATATTCTAACAGTTTCTTACACTGTTTTCATCAGGGATGAATCAGGAACTGCTTCATATTCATGATTATGGGCGGAGCTCTATGACATCACTGCATGTGTGTGAAGACTTCAGTGAAAGTGAAACTGAACAGATGAACCTGAAGCTTCTTCACAACAACATTCAGAAACTCTGAAATCAACGATCAGATCCGATATTCACTCACAGGTAAGCGATGGGAATGTAAGTTCACTAGTTTAATGTCATGATGCAATATAAGAATGTTTGTGTCACATATCAGAAACAGGAAGTGTGTGAACTGCAGACAGAATAAACGAAGTTCAGTGAAAATCATACCCAGATAGCAAAAAATATCGGCACGGCTTCTTTTTGCCGCCGGCCCTAAGCTGTCGGCTATAGGTGCGTCCCGCTGGCGGTGATGAAACGTTTGCCGCCGAATACGTCACTCCCATTTCTTGCGGGCCGCCGGCTTCATTTTCTCTGGCGGTTGCCTCCGCCTAATGGACCGCGGCCGGCTGGCGGCAAGCCGCTTTGATATACAAGGATTTCTACTCTCAAATTCGACCAGCCACGTTGGCTATGTTTGGCTTGTTGGGAAATAGAGTGGAACTGACAGCATTTTAACTAGTTCTCACATTTGAAGCGATTATAAAATCATAATAGCCTAGCCTATATGTGAATTATATCAAATATTAGTTTTTTTTGCTCCAAAGCCATTAGGGTTTATAACAGATTCTTGACTCTTGATTCCATGATAAGGTTAGGTTTAGGAAATTACATTTAAATTTTCACTTGATTATTTGCATGTTGAGTGTGTTTAAACAGTGTTGGTCAATTTGACCCATAATGGATGTAATACTTTTTTTTTTTTTAGCATAATAGGAGGGTTAAGAAAGTTTGAAAGTTCATTTTAGGATATTGAACACTTTTATTTTTGTATTGCCCTTTTTCTATTTCTTTTTGGACTGACTTTAAAATAGACATGACAAAAAATTAGAACTTAGAACTTCATGACATTTTACTTTGTTTTCAAAACCCATATTTTTCTGAAAAACAAAAATATATTATTAATTATTTAGGAAAAATTATACATTCATAAGACAAGAATAACTCAAAAGAAGCCCTCTAATATTACCTTTTATAAAGCTGATTTTTACAATATACTTTGAAACCCTTTCAAACATGAGGTCGCAAAACAAAAAGCTTACAAAAACAGAAACCTGAAAGCTTTTCAATTTCATGTGACTGCCTTAATATTATAAAGTATTTTCTATCTCAGAATTCTTATTTTTATTATTTATTTTATATACATTGTTATATTTGTTGTTATTCTTTGTTCTACATATTCGGAACTGTACCACAATGCTTTATTATTTTTATTTTTCTCTCATTGTACTTTTTGTATTGTACTGTCTATAAATGTACTAATTTAAATAAAAATAAAACCAAACCAAACAGAGAAGTACCTCCACCGGCCGAGAGGGGCAGTATACCTAAAAAAGACGGAAGACAAACCGGAAAAACGTATGAAACAGATTTACCAACAGCGGCCGGCAACTCATCACACGGTTTTAGTATTTGAAGAGAGGAGATCAGAAAATATCCTCGACTACGAGCGTTTAAGTAAGTACATGTTTCCTTTTTGTGTAACACAATATTATGTTCATTTTTGATGTATATACCGGTAGTAGGGGTGGTTAATCTGTCTGATTTCCCGATTCGATTCGATTACGATTATTAACGATTCTTGATTAGTGATTATTGATTTTCCATTTCACAACAGTAAACGAAAATACACTACAAAGTGATTGCGGTATAAAAAAAAAGTCAGCTACTGAATTACTTAACTCTTTTATTGAGTAACAACAACTCAAAGCACTTGTCGTGTAGTGTCGTGTAGTTACACAGAAATGAATACATCACATTGTGTTGTGACTCATCAAGTTGAACTAAACAATAACAAATAAATGAAAGGCTTATTTCCTTTAGGAAGTAGATCAGAACCAACATACTGTAGAAATTGGACAATTTTCTTCTAGAAAGACAACGTGTTCAGGTGGAGGAAGACTGCAGGTTGCAGTCGAAACATGTCAAGGTAAAGAAGAAGTTTTTTCTCCAAACACCTTGTCTTTCTAGAAGAAAATTGTCCAATTTAATCATTAAGAAGACAAAATGAACATTTTTGAACAACTTACTGTAGCTTCAGCTTATATACTGTACTGTAGAATACAGTGACAAAATGTCAATAGTGATGGATGCGGTGCGCGCGTGAGGGGGGCGGGAGCGCGTGGAACGCTCGAGCTCCTCTCGTTCGTTTCCTGACGTGAGAAAGACAAAAGGGGAAAAAACGACAGAAGAAAAACGGGTTCGTGTCGGAGGAGTGTCGAGGCCCGTTCGGTTCCGTGAGCGGGAGCCGCGGGTCGGTGCAGCGGAGCGGCGGTGTGTTTCCAGCATCAGTCCGGCTGTGTGTGTGTGTGTGTGTGTGTGAGATCCGCTCATCGCGTCCTCAGGATCGCCTTAATTCCCGCGAATGTGCGCGTCGATGTGTGTCGCGCTCGCTCATCTGAAGCGCTCATAAATCTGCGGATTGAAGGCGTTTATTCGGTGTTTGTGCGCGAATCTGAGCCGTGCTAACGCGCTAATGCTAATGTGCCTGAGCTCCAGAGGAGGCGAGGCGGGAGGATTTCTAGAGTGTTCCCTCAGAATCATCTCAGCATTAACGACAGATTTACATTCATCTAATGAACACACACACACACACGGTGGTAGTGTCAGGTTTAGATAAATAAAAAAATCGATTTTTGAAAATTTAATGATCGATTCATGCTCGTCCATAACATACTCGCGATTAATCGATAATTGATTTTTTTCACCACCCCTAACCGGTAGGTTGTTTTAATTTGTTTGTGCCGACACGCACGCTGCTAGTCTAGAGCACAATACACAGTGCTAACACGTGCTGTTTCGCCTTTTTTACACACTGAGTTCAAGCATGTTCTACATGTTAAAATGTATCTAGCTACTGTAGGTAAATTAGCCAAAGCTTTACATCTAGAAAGACTTAAGTTTAACTTTTGGTGTTTTTTAACAAAACAGAATGATGTATATAGGTTATTTAAATTATTTTGTTAGTCCGAACAAGCATGCTGCTAGGTCAGTTTTAGCAAGTGTTAGCTAACATGTGCTGTGTTGCTACTGTTCTTCTAGCATTTAAGGTGATTTATGAGTTATTTCTCTGAACTGCTGTACTTTTTATGTTTGAGGACAATGCAGTTTACTTGAATCACTACACTGAATGAATACATTTTACTGTTCCACATTTGGCTGACCAGTTTCCCCCCCCCACAGCATAGCTACTGTATATTCTGTATATAACGTTAACAATGTGGTTTTGTTCACATTTTCTTGCAGATACCTTGACCAGAGCACAATCGGTTATCTTCATCCAAGAGACCTACTGTTGGACAATCGTTTCGGCTTTCAAGGTAAATAAATTGTTAGTCACAATGTCTAGTTACTGGGCTATAAGGAGAAGAATATTGAAAGGAGTTGAGATGGACAAACAGGAAATTGCAGCTGTTGGAAACTTAAACAGTATGGAAAATTGTGCCTTTAGTTATTTAGTTATTTATATATATATATATATATATTTTTTTAATGTAGATTTCCAGAATGAGAACCAAGCCCTGAGGGAAAGCAATGCACGAGCAGGTGAGAACATGCACTCTTTCTTAAATTTTACTTCTTTGACTGTGATGTAGGTCCAAAATTACCAAATGCCTTTCATTTTGTAGCTTCGGATGGCAGCGGCTCACTTCAAGAGCAGGTGAAGCAAGTGAAACAATGTTGACGACGTTTGCTCGTACTGGGCAATCAGGTACAACTTGCAAACAACACCTGTGGTTGTTGGTTTAATTCCCACTGGGGCCACCTGTACATGTAGTAGACCTAGTTGTAAATGTCATAGTTTAGTAGTTGAGGGACCAGGACTGACTGCTTTATTCTTTTATTCGGTGAACCCCTGTAGGTGCAGATACTAATGCTGCGACGTCTTGGAGAGTTTGGCGATGTTGTGCGTAGCATGGACAACAAAATGGACACTATGCGGCAACATTTCAGTGCCAATGTGTCTTTTGGAGAGTTCTCCCTGCCAGGGGGTCTGTTACTCCCCCTAGACAACCCATTTGGCGTTGCTTGACAACAGTTTGAGGCAGGATAAAGAGCTCCAGTAAGTGTGCTGATTTTGTTTATAATGCTGTAGGGTAATCTAAAAAGTAAAATTTAAGATTGTACACTGCATATTCTACAGTCTGAATCCACAGCCTGTCACATTTTTATATTTATGTATGAGAAGCTTCAGAGATATGTAATTTGTAACACTTTTTTGTATTTTCAGCTTCGGTTTTTGGCAATCAAATGTGGGAGGGACCTAAAAACAACCGTGTGGCGAATGCTTCAGAGTATCTTCTCTAATCACCTTTCCATTAATACAACCTGGACTGGTGTAGGGGATAAAGCATGTTTTAGAGACATGTTCCTGAAGACCATTGTTCAAAGTAATATATATATATAAATATATAAATTTGATATATATTTAAGTAGATGTGTGTGGCCTTATGCCATTCAAATGGAATGACAGATCTGTATTTTCTACAGGAGCCATCCGGAAGATCCCGGCAACCCAGGATGCCACTGATGAGGCGGTCCAGGTTAACGTTATGCGTTACCTGAAAGGAACATCTGATCGTGAAGGCGGAAAAAGATGCCGCACAGCTGAGAGGGACCCACAGCCGACCTCTTACACCTAGGCTGACTACTGACACCTGGAACCCTTTCTTTATCCTGCAGTCAGTAACATCAAGACCCCTAAAGAAGCCAGAAGTTTCAGGCTACACTCACCCAATCCACACTGTTCACTGTGGAAATTACTTTTTTTTTTTATTCCCTGTGACCCTGCCTTGAAGGCAGCTCCTTGGATGGATATGGGATGGCGAGGTTGTTTGTCCTTTATATAGGCGCACAAGAAATCACTGAAGATAAGCCAATTTGCGCTGCCTCATTCTGGAGGTCGGGGTTAGGGTTAGGCCTAACCCTAACCCTAACCCATAGTCAGGCTTGTTATAATGGTCTGTTCTACTACTGTTCTATTCTTCTCCAGAGCTTTACTCTAAATTATTACCATTTATCCTATTGTTAGAAATGGCTTGTTAAATGTGATGTTATACCTCGATTTATTTGGTATCCTGCACATTCTTTGGTACCAAATATCCTCATTATTTGATATAATGTTTAATGGTACACTCTTAAAAAAAAAGGCTCGTAATCATAGGGGAACCTTTTTTAGTGCTATATAGCACCAATTTTGGTGCTTCAGTGGTTCTTCAGCGGTTCTTCAGAGGTGCTATATAGCACCTTAGTCAAAGAACCGGTGAAGAACCTCTGAAGAACCGCTGAAGAACCAAAATTGGTGCTATATAGCACTAAAAAAGGTTCCCCTATGATTACGAGCCAAGAACCATTTTTGGTGCAATATAGAACCTTTTTTTTTTTAGTGTTTAATTCTTTTCATCCCAGAGCTGACCTCTTTGTTATTAACAGATATTGTAAGTGTTATAATTTGCTTGTAAGGCTGTTTTTTTTTTTTTTTAAACCAAATTTAATTTAAACATGCAGGTTCTTTAGTAAAAATGTTTTTTTTTTTAATTATTTATAGGCCTATTTAAGCTTATTTATTGTCTGTTATTTGTATTTCATTTATATTATCTTGTATCATTGACAGTTACTGTACTTTGAAATGTGGAATAAAAATGCCAAATGGGAATTTATCTGGTTTGTTCAATTATTATCCATCATAAACTGCATGTTACAAATATATGAATAATAAATAAATAAATGTATATTATTTATTACACAATAAGCGGAGGCAGATCGCTCGAAAAAAGCGTTTGCCTCCGCCGGGCCGCCTTCTGGTATAAAGGCGGCGGAACGGCGGTTTGCCTGCGGGCCGGCGGCGGAACGAAGGCGGTAGGAAGCCGGCTGCCGCCGGCGGTGCGCCGTCAAACGTGTTTGCGATTACGCAATTCTGACGCTTCTACAGCCGCCGGATCACCGCCGGTGGTCCGCCGACTCATTGCTATCTGGGTAACTCCATTAAACAGAAATGACACTTGGTGTTTATTTAGTTATTGTGTTGTCTTCTATAAAAGATCTTATGATGGTATTAAAATGTTTCAGTTTTGTGGCTCTCAGAGACGCATATTTAGTTTCTGTTTATTTTCTTCAGTTTGTTCTTCTCAATAGTATCAGCTGCAGTGCCACAGATTCATCAGAAATGACAGACCAGCGTCTCAGACCAGAAGTTAAAGTGTTAGTTCACCCAAAAAGACCTTCATTCATCTTCAGAACACAAATGAAGATATTTATGATGAAATCTGAGACTCTCTGACCCTCCGTAGGCAGCAATTTAATGACCACTTTCAAGGTCCAGAAAGACATTGTTAAAATAATCCATGTGACTACAGTGGTTCAACCTTAATTTCATGTTTTTCTTCTAACTGATACAAAAAAATGAGTAAAAATCTGCATACTAGTCTTTTTACTACTTTGTGTGTATGAAGGGAAAATATTAGAGGTCGACCGATAGTGGATTCTACCGATACCGATAACTGGGTTGGACCGCACTTGCCGATAACCGATTAATCGACTGATAGTTTTTAAAATGGATACTGGATAAAAAAACATAAGTAAAACAGTGCTGAACTTTATAACAAGAAAAAAAAAACAGTACTGATCCATGAAAATATGCTAAATGAATAACAAATAAATATGAATATTAAAATAAGAAGTTCTAACAGAAATTCTTCAGAAAATAATTTAAACATTAAATATTACAGGTCAAATTTGTTTCTTTACCTATAACCTAGAAACATGCATGCACATATCATAGGTAACACTATGCAAGTCCCTATGCAACAAGGATGTGTTAGCTTACATGAACTATATGCCTTATGCATTTTTACAGCATTTAATAAGAGCAATATTGTACCTTGATCATTCATGTTAGTTCATAGTGCATTAACCAAGGTTACCAGATAAAATAAACATTCAAACTCAATTTAATGTTGAAATTAACATACTAACAATGAACAATAATTCCATAGCATTTATTAACCGTAGTTAATGTTACAAATGGAATCTTATTGTGGTGTTACAATTTCATATAAATCCAAACAGTCAGCTTTTTTAGAATGCAAGTATCTAATAAAAAACGAATGTGCTTCTGCTTTGTTTATGTTTCTGTCGGCAGCATGACGATACAGTTTGCTTTCTCACATCACTAGTTTTATATATGCAACATTTGCGTCGGACTTGCGTGTGTTTTTATCACATTGTTTTAACTGCTTGAGGTACTGCTTATTTTTTAGCGTCCTCTCAGCCTCGTCGACAAACATACACACTGCTGTTCTTTACCTGTTAATGCAGCATCTAGTCAAGAAATGAATTACTTTATAATGATTTGGCAACAAGTACTGCAGTGTTCAGTATTCATACCGTTTCGCTGTCGTGTTTTAAACCCGCATCTGACATGTCAGCGCTCTCCGTGCAGCGTGTGCTTTCCTTGCAGCGAGCAGCCTCACGTGTGAATGAAAACACAAGGCGTCAGTGAGTTTTTTTTTTTGCCTCTAGAGGCCGCTCTCGCGCTATACAATGGCAGCAGGCCCTTCTCTCATAGTGTGTAATAACAGCGCACCCTTCTCAGCCGCTCCAGCAACGGACGCATCACGGAAAAACTATCGGTGTGGATTTTTGCCGATAACCGATTGTTCCACCAATAAACTATCGGTGCCGATTAATCGGCAAAACCGATGAATCGGTCGACCTCTAGAAAATATTATACCATATAAGACCTAATATTGATTTCTCAATAACAGAATCAAGAATAGATTCAACCCAAACAGACTGTGTAGCTGTCATAAACAATAAAAAAATAAAATAAAGTTATATTCCCCCTAAAATATGTTTTAGACTCCAATCGTTGTTTGATAAATAAATCATAACGGGACAAACTACTCAAGAGATTTTTCCTCTAGGTGGCGCTTCATGTTAACATTCATCATAGGAGATGCTTCCTCAGGTTCAACATTGAAACCTTCGATGTATAAAGCATTTTAATAGCTGGCCAACATATTTTGCTCTGTCTTGTTATATTCTCGCCCTTTTCTGATTTCTGCATGAAATTATTTTTAAATTTCCAGCACTGGAATGCATTTTTATCCCTCACCATAGTGGCAACTCTCAGACAGATTGTAGCCTAAAGCTTTCAGGGGCAATGTGGATTGATGTGATTGGCAGACGTGGTGCAATCAAAAGCATCAGAATAGCATTGCTTTACTAAACAGCCTTTAAATGACAGGAGACCTCGCGCACATCAAAAACAGGCAAAGCAACAAACTAATATTATTAAACATATCCTAGCTTTTTACAGAAAATATTCAGATATATCCTTTTTTAATCATTAACATTTTCATAAGTAGCTGAAATTTAATTACACATTTTTTCAGTTACATTTGTTTTGGAATTAAATTACATAACTGCGTTACATGTCACTAGTTACTCCCCAGCACTGAGTATTTAACATGCAAAATCCATAGCCTAATTTATTCAGTGCATATAATTATCAAAATTGCTCTCTTTAGCCGTGTAGATAATATATTGTCATTACTTATCTTTTCAGCCATGGCGTCCTCCAGTGGTCCAGCACTAAATGAGGAGCTCCTGTGCTCCATCTGTCTGGAAGTGTTCACTGATCCAGTCACCACTCCATGTGGACACAACTTCTGCAGAACCTGCCTGAGCAAGTGCTGGACGGACACACATCCCTGCTTCTGTCCACTCTGTAAAGACACATTCAGCAAAAGACCTGATCTCAAGATTAATACAACACTCAGAGAGGTTGCGCAACACTTTAAGGAGAAGCTCAATCTAGGAGAACCTGAGGTGTTCTGTGACTTCTGTGATGAAAGAAAGCAGAAAGCTGTGAAGACCTGCCTGATGTGTCAAAGCTCTTACTGTGAGACTCATCTGGAGCCTCATCTCAGAGTCCCACGTCTGAAGAAACACAAACTCATCAATGCTGTGGAAAATCTGGAGGATTATATTTGCCAGAAACACGAGAGACCTCTGGAGCTGTTCTGCAGAGATGATCAGACGTGTGTGTGTCTGTTCTGCACTGAAGGAGAACACAGGACTCACAACACTGTTCCTATAGAGGAGGAGAGTCGAGAGAAGAAGGTAAAGAGATACAGACAAAACACTTTAACACCCCATGAAATGCAGTTCCCTATCAGTCAGTCACATTCAATGTTACGTCGGACTGAACTGACATATAGGGATCTTGCCTGAGGGCTCAATCACCTTTGAGTGGCAACAGAACAAGCCAACAAGTCAGATTTGCATCGCAAGCCACTCCCCGCTTCCGGGCATATAAGGAAGCATGCAAACTCACACATTAAGCTTTTGCTTCAGAGCAGAGCGGACATTGTTTCACTCTGCTCTTCGATCATCATTCAGTGAGTCTACTAAACAAGAGGGAAGCTGTTCCTGTGTTGGTGTGATGTCACATTCCAGCGGAGATCACGGTTGCTGAGTGCTTGCACGGTTAAGTGCAGTGGCTGTACCGCTGGGCGCTTTAACATCTAAAGAGCAATTTATGTAAAAGGGATGTGGTCATTTCCTGGCCTCGTCTGACAGCCCAAGCATGCTGAGGTAACATTCGTTCATGAGTCATGCACTCACTGATATACCTTGAAAAAGGTGGATTCCCCTCTTCTATTCCCCGATCTGGTCTTTCTACGCAGCAGAGAGCCCCTTCGGTTAATACACAGGGTGATCTGCGGATTACAGTGGGAGCTCTCCCACTCATGTTTCACATCACAGGCTGTGGCGCTTCCTGCTGCGGTTGCTCGTCCTTCCCATGGGGACCCAGCATCTCATTCGGGGCTCCCGCAGAGAACCCGGTGTTGATCAACTGAAGATTCAACTGCTCTGTCCCCTTCGGGGAGAGTAGCAATGTTGTTTGATTCCAACCTGGAACTGACTGGCATGATTTCCCGGGCCGGCTGGATGATTGGTGTCTCTGGGCGGCGCACGGTGAACAGCAGCTTCCCAATCCAGTCCCTTTCTTCCCGGAAGTGCACGAGGAAGTCACAATGTCGTGGAAGGCACCTTTTTCTGCCAGAAACCGTTCCGCTGCCTCCTCCGCTCGCACTACCCTCGATGGCGGGGTGGCCAAAGGATACGTGGAGATCCCTCAAGTGGAGCGGGCAGTTGTGGTGCAGTTATGCCCGCAAAAGGCTTCTACCTGGCAGGGTCGTCTGTGTCTCCCATCCAAGGCCTGTAAGTTCTCGGCTACATTCTCAGCCAAGGCTTACAGCACCGCTGTACAGCCCACCTCTGCCCTGCATGCTATAGCCCTCCTGCAGGTATATGAGGTCAAACCAAAAAAAGAGCTGCACAAGGGTAGAGCTGGTGCAGGGTTGATACAGGAGCTTTAGACAGCGATGGACCTCGCCCTCAGGGCAATGAAAGTCACAGCGGTTTCATAGGCAGTCGATGTCCACGCTAGTGGTCCAAGAATGCCAGCTTAGTCGATTTAATCCTCAGCCATGTCAGTTGCATTGCTGTGTCCTATTCACACCTTGTGTTTGTACGTGGACCTCACGCAGAACTTCAGAACAGCTCTTTGTCTGCAATGGAGGCCAGTAGAAGAAAAAGGCTGTCTCCAAATCGAGGTTGGCCCACTTGAAAGTGGATGCCATTGCTTGGCTTACTAATCCCAAGGCGAGCCGTGCCCCCTTGGAGTGAGAGCTCACTCTGCTCAGAGTGTTGCTTCCTCCTGGGCATTGGCGCATGGCACCTCTCTGGCAGGCATATGTAGAGCTGAGTGCTGGGCAACACCTAACACATTCACGAGATTCTACAATCTCAGAGTGGGGCCAGTTTCTTCCTGTGTGTTGGTACAAACAGGTAATATGCTGGGTAGGCTGGCTCGGTCTCTCTTGCTGCGCCATTCCCCTCTGAGGACGGGATACGAGTGCCTATTCTGCTCCTCAGGTGAGTTCCCCAATTGTTAAACCCTGGTGGAGTTCCTCCAGCATCCTCGCCAGTCAGATGCTGATGCCAGGTCTAGTACTTCTGTGTATGCCAGGTTGGTCGGCCCCTGTACTAGACTAGATGCCTACATGTTGTGATTACTTTCCTAGGTTATCCTCTGCCAACTCTGTAACAGTATTGACTCCACCCCTGAACAAAGCGGGTTCTACCATAGAGATCTTTCATATGTAGCACTGGCCAAATCGACAGTCTATATGTTTAACTCCACATATTATCTCCCTACGGGCAGGATGTGGTTTCCGTAGCATTCCTTTCTGGTTGGAATAGGCACGCTTTCCCAGTGTTATCAAGTAGTCTCACTGTATAGGGTCAGAAGGAACACAAGTGATCGACATTCTCTGTGCAAAGCCATGTCCTTTCTTCCGCCCCAACAGGTGCAGGGGGAATAGGCGGCTTACTCTGGGCAGTTGTTGTAACACTTTCCAAAGGGATCCCAATACATCAGTTCAGACCATCATAACATTAAACTTGAATGACTGATAGGGAACTCTAGGTTACTAATGTAACGTTGCGTCCCATCACCACAACTCCTGTATCTCCGCTGAAACGGCAGGGAGTCCGTCTCGACTCCTCAGCAGAAAACTTAATGTGAGAGTTTGCCTTATACAGTATACCCAGAAGCGGGGAAGGGCTTGTGATGCAAATCTAACTTGCCAATGTACATTGGCTTATTCTGTTACCACTGAAAGTTGAGATCCCATTATGTCAGTTCAGTCCGATGTAACGTCTCCATTCCCTCCTTCAGGGAATAGGGGTTACATTAGTAACCTAAATGTTTTCTTTCCTGTGTCTTGACATTGACATGTAAGACTGTCAGAAGATGGAAAGATATATTCAGTGATAAATGCGTCTGTGTTTTTCTCTGTATGTAGAATCAGCTGGTTCAGACACAGACAGACATTTATCAGACGATCCAGGACAGAATGAAAAAGATTCAAGAGATCAAACACTCAGTAGAGATGAGAAAGGTTTGTGCTTCGATCAACCCAAGTTCATATCCGGACTTATGGTCACTTCCGATTTCACTTTCTGTTCACTCTCCAACTATCCTATCAAAAAATACATCTACAAAAAATGTTATGCGTCATAATATTTCAATCTAATTAATAAAGGTGTTGAATAAATTGAGAGTTCTACCATATTTTAGTAATCTTGGTTTATTGCACTTGAGTTGTATGCAGTTCTATTGGAGTGCTTTGACAGCTCGTCCTCAAGAGCAGCATGAACATTTGTTTTGTGTTACACTGAAAATCACACATTTTAACTCTTTCCCCGCCATTGACGGAAATGTACGGCTTTCTGCTATTCTACATCATCTGAAAGAGCTGAGAACTGAATCTCCTGATCAAAACACAGGTGAAGAAGAACCAGAAACAAGTGATTGCATATGTAAGCATATGCATATGTAAAATAATGCAATCAACATAAAAGGTCCTGTTCTTCGTGATCCCATTTTTCAAACTTTAGTTAGTGTGTAATGTTGCTGTTAGAGCATAAATAATGCCTGTAAAATTATAAAGCTCAAAGTTCAATGCCAAGCGAGATATTTTATTTAACAGAAGTTCCCTTTCAAAGCCTACAGTGAACGGCCGGTTTGTTCTACATCCCTGTACTTCCTGCTTTAATGACGTCAGTAGAACAGTTTGTTGACTAACCTCCGCCCACAAGAATACGCGGAAAAGGGGGCGTGGTCTTGTTGCTCCCTCGTGGAGAAGAGGAAGTGTTGCGTTCGGTTGCGTTTGTAGAGTGAGTTTGTCGCCATGTTGTTGAGACGCTGTTATTTTCATCCCGGAGTCAAATCACCTTTCTTTGGCCAGGGACGCTGTAGTTTGAGTGTATGCATCTCCCCGTTATGGTAAGAGGCGTGACCTTTCCGGGTAACGTGCGCTAAGCTGCTGTCCAATCACAACACGGGAACCGCTGGCCCAATCAGAACTCGTTACGTATTTCTGAAGGAGGGACTTCATAGAACAGGGAAATCTTTCAAGACGTTTTGAGGACAGTGAAAACAGCGGTATACAGATAAGTAAATTGTGTGAAAAATACTGTGTTTTTATACACGCGAAACATGAACACGTGCTATATTGCACACTGTAAACACAATCAAAGCTTCAAAAAAACAGGAAAAACGGGACCTTTAAACAGAAATCAAAACTGCTCATGTTACCCTAATGAAATGTCGACCCAGGACGAGCTATAGGACTATAAAGCTTTGGGGGTGTTGATGAGCTCAATCGAGTCTATGTTTTGACCATCTTTCTGAATCTGATCCAAAAATGCATTTTTGCTCAAAATAATGTTTTTTTTATTAAACTTACCCAGTTGATAAAAAAGAATACATTAAGATAGAATTAAACTCTATTCTGGGGGGCATGGAAATTTTGTGAAAATTATCAAAAATGCTGGCAGTGATTGGCAACTTTTTAAAAAATTGCTGGTGGGGAAAGAGTTGAGTAAGAGGCGAAGAGTAAGAGTTTAATTGATGATGAGAGAAGTTTCATTTTGTGGTGAAGTATTCCTTTAAATAATATGTGAATACATAATCGATTAACAAATGGAACATCGTTTAACTGTTGTCATTCATCAGAGAAACACAGAGAAAGAGAAATCCTCCATTGTTGAGCTCTTCACTGATCTGATCCGCTCCATTGAGAGATGTCAGTCTGAGCAGCTGAAGATGATGGAGGAACAGCAGAAAGCAGCAGAGAAACAGGCTGAAGATCTCATTAAAGAGCTGGAGCAGGAAATCACTGAGCTGAAGAGGAGAAACACTGAGCTGGAGCAGCTCTCACACACTGACGATCATCTCAAACTCCTACAGGTCAGTCAACATCTGTCTCATCAGCCATCATGTACAATATTACAGGACAAACCAGAGGTGGGGGACTTGAGTCACATGATCATATTCTGTTTTTGCTCTATTTCTCCAATGACAATAGTCCCAAACAAGCCACAGCAAAAGAGGTGCACCGAAATTTTTGAACTGTTTATCAGAAAATTAAGAGCTTGGGGTCTCAGATTCCTTGGGTCATGCCAAAAGCGTCAATACTGACTGTTTTTAACACTTTGACATATCGAATTTGGTAGGATTCATTGTCAGCATGTCCTGAAGGAAACTGAGAAGTTTGAACACAGAGCCACCTAGTGTCCCAGAGATATAAGGTTTTTCATAAAAAGGTTATTTCAGCTTTACAGTTTCTGTAAGAATGAAAATCAACAAAGACTTTTTGCTTTCCTGTTCAAACCCACTCTTTCTTTCCACCATTTGTAATTCCTAAAGTCACAAGAGGTGCTGATACTGATCAAGGCTTGACGGTCACAGCTTTGGCTGTAAGACATTGTAAAACAAAGGCTCTGACCATTTTATCATGCTTTAGAAATCATACAGAACAGAAAGAAGCAGCAATAACTAGGGCTGGATAAAAAATATTGATTTCTCAATTTTAATCGATTCTTACTTTTATAAAACAATATCGATTTTTAAATCCAAAGAATCGATTACTCATCCTGTTTTCAGTTAATGAATGAAATAATCATTGTAGCACGCCTCCAATCCAATAAATTGCAACAATCTTTGTGCTTTATTACTATTGATGTGAAACAAAGTCTCAGATTTCAAATTGCGTCTATTTTTTTTTAACGAAATTCAAAAATATAAATACAGTTTTGGCGCTGTGGCGTGAGATCGCTCTGCCGCTCAGCTCAAGAGGAAACGCAGAGCAAACTTGAACAGATCTTCTCTTCCGCCTTAATACCAGTAACAGCGCAAAATATTTATAATAAACATGAATGAGCTTCTGAAAGTGTGTTAAAAGATACAGGACAACTTACCGAAATCGTATCATGTGTAACAAAGGGCGACCACTTTCCTGACAAAAATAACTTATTTTATTTATACAAAATTAATTATAACAAAATGAATTTAATCAACACAGAAAAAAACAACAAATAACAAAAAGTTAAATTCCCCCTTCAAAGATGTCAATGACCAACCAACCTTCCATAAACCCCAACACAATCCCAGCTTAAATCACACATAATTCGAAATAAAGAGAAAAACGAATTACATAAGTGTTCCCAAAAATCATATTACACCAAAGGAAAACCACTCAAAAGAAACTATAAATCAAACCAGGAAAACGTACACTCCACGGCAACCATAAATCTCATGCAAATGAATTAATGTGGTTTCAAAGCATCCATACGGTAGTATGGGTAAAAAGGTTGGCTGGCAATACGAGGCTGGGAAATGGCATACAAACAAAAACAAATAAAAGACAACAGAAAAAAAGAGCACCTCACTAGCCAGTCCAGTTCAGTACAAACATAATTTCTCACTGCGCTGGAGGCAAACAGCGCGCACATACGGGGACTGGCCAGCTGAGGAAAATAAAACAAAAACAAACCCTGGAGGAACAGCGATCAACTAAGCCTAATAAACAAACAAAAACACAAATTACTATACACCAAAAAAATACACACAATACATAGTTTTACTTTTTAATCCTAAAAAGAATAAAAACATTTGCAGACACTATATAAAAAACTTCTACAGTTACCGGCCACACGGCCACCAACTCACGATCACATGAAAACGGGCGTGACTAACGGCATGCAGACCCACGCTCTCTGCATCTGCAGTGCACTAAAACATGATACCTCATTTTAGTAAACAAGGCTTTATGGATATGCATCCCATCGATTCACTCATCCTACCTGCTCACAAGACCATGTCCGCGGACACTCAGCCACAGCAGTACTGCCGGACAGCACAATGTTTGCATCTACGTTAAAAACACCTCATTTAATTTAACAATATTTAATAAGTGACAAAACAAATCGAGGTTCACTTCAGCCTACCTGCTCACCCAGACCGCATCCGCGCAAAACCCGGAAGTGCTGCCAGACCACACGCGTCCACACAACAAATCGGACCCCGTCTCTAGATCTCCCTTCAGGTGCCTACTTAAAAACCCTCTCCCTACCTGGCCACGCCCATTAATTACATCAGTAACCAACTCACCGGCTACACATGTCACATAGAATCGCTCAATCAGTTTTTCAACGGCCATCTCGTCCATACTTTGAGCTTCAAAACTGCTCATCAGAATCCTATGGGTGACGTCACGGACACCTACGTCCATATTGTTTTACAGTCTATGGTTTCAACCACAGAAAGATGCAAATAAAACGGCTTGTAAACAATGTCATGTAACATCACATTTACCTCAGAAAAACCATATCCAGTGTCCATAAACTCGTTAGTCAGCTAGAAAAATTAACTCTAGAGATTATATGCACCACATTACATTGGATATTCATTGTCATTTTTTAATGTTCTTCAATATTTAATGCATGTATGTACGAATAAATCTGGCAAGTTGTTTTTATGACAGCCACTATTTAAATATTTACATTTCAAAAAACGAATTGGAGTAGAATTATGATTATGTAATTGTTAAGATAATATTATAACTTAAGTTAATTTTTACCTTCAATATTAGTAGGCTAATGTACTCAAGGTCAATCAGCTGACTCCCATAGTTTACAACATTAGTTCAGAAATTTGTTTTCTTTGAGAAAATGTTCCATGTTTTGTGCCTGATACATTTCCAAAATAATCGATATTGAATTGAATCGAAACAAATCTAAAATCGAATCGAAAGCTTGTGAATCTAAATCGAATTGAATTGTGAAATTTGTGTCAACACCCAGCCCTAGTAATAAAATCACAATAGGTAAATGAGTTAAGGCAAGATGTTTATGCGCTGGTCAATTTACAGATTTTGGGCTTTTTATAACGTGTTGTTTCACACTAGTGGAAAGAAAACATCCAAAATACACGTTTATGTGTTTATTTTAGTGAACTTATCTATTAGTTTCTGTAGATTGAAATTGCAATACATATCTTTAAAGGCCATGACAGTTTCTCTTAAGCAGTGATTTTATGTAATACTTTTATATTGTCATTTTCATTTTATTTATTTGTTTTCATTTTTATACGTCTTTTTTAATGTCTATAATTTTTACTCATTTTTATTTCAGTTATTCAGTTATTTTAGTACATCAAGTTACACAAAATAAAAATGAAAAATGTTGTTGAGAGTATTTTCTGATTTAAAAAAAGAGAAATCCAGAATCCCCTCAGTAAAAACCTTTAACTCTAATGTCAACAAAGTCAAACAAGAACTTTGAATCTGACTTTATCCAACGTTCAGATGTCAGTTCTGAATATTTAATCTAATCAGTGCATATTTAATTGGACAATGCCTCATTTATTTAAATATTTCAGAAATTAGATATTTTATCCTCTCTCTCTCTCTCTCTCTCTCTCTCTCTCTCTCTCTCTCTCTCTCTCTCTCTCTCTCTCTCTCTCTCTCTCTCTCTCTCTCTCTCGTAGATGAGCTCATCTCTGTACAGTCGTCCACACAGCAAGAACTGGACTGAGATCAGGATTGACTCTGATGTGAATCTGAAGTCTCTGATTATAGCTCTGACTGAACTGAAGAAAACTCTAGATGGGACTCTACATGAAAAACTCCGTCAAACTGGTATGTGCATATCATACAGTGTATATATATATTTTGCTATTAACTATCTAGGAAAAAAACAATTTCAAGGAAAATTATGGATTAAATAACATTTTAGCATCAGTGACCTGTGAATTATTTTTTCTCTGTCTGCAAAAGATCACACTGTTCATAAATATAACTGCAACATAACTTCAACCTGCCATGTTAGCATTAGACTGGTGTGATAAAATCACTTACTAAACCCAGTGTATGTAAAGTTTAAATTTAACTCACGTTATAATCAGTTAAAACACTATTACTGTAACTTACTTTAGAGACATGTAAGCAACATGATGTAACTATCCGTGTACAAACACTAACACATCAGCAGAACTCACTACACACCACTGATGCTGCCAATAGAGAGAAACGTCTAAGGTTACGTATGTAACCTCTGTTCCCTGAGAACAGGAAACTCTCGCTGCGTCTAGCTGACGCTATGGGGAGCGCCCTCGGCGTGACTGGTGTCTGAAGCTACTATCGAATCACGGCAAAGTCTTTGACCGACGTCAGCCCATGACGTCATCAACGTGCGACCCGGAAGTATAAAAGGGCGCCGTGCCAACACATACACATCTTCTCGTCTGAAGGGACTGTATGGCAGATAGGCCCTGAAGCATGGCAACGCGACGCAGCGCTCGTTCCCTGTTCTCAGGGAACAGAGGTTACATAGTAACCTTAGACGTTCCCTTTCGAAAGGGAACTCTCGCTGCATCTAGCTGACGCTATGGGGAACGATATACCAACGCCGCCATGCTGAGGGGAGTGTCTGCCCATTGGCAGTGACAACTGTCAACTCAAGTAATTCATAGAAAAACCTGAGCGATTCCCCCTCAGGTCCTGGGCTGACAGTGACAGCACTCCCTACGGTCATAGCCCAAGCTATACAACTAAACGGAACCCTAACGCACTGCGTGGAGTTCCATCTAGACAGCTCGAAGGCCCGGGACCACTACTTCCAATGAAGGGGTCCCTTCAAGGGAATGTGGCTAGGGGACCCGAAGGAACCCCAGCCAGTCACTACTCGGGAAAAAGTTCTCCCGAGTGCCACCAGGGAGGCCTGACCTGGTGCCCTAAGTGTTATTCACACTTCGGTTTAGCCAACCCTGTCTGTTCAAAACAGAGCCTCTGGATGGTGCCCAAAGGGCGTCCAAGCTAAGGGACTGAAACACAGGCAGTCTTACTTAGCCCGGAACTCAGAGACGGGTTATCCAAGTCCAAGAGAGCAATACTCAGCGTAGTGCTTTTCAACCCTTGCTCTACCAAGGATCTACCAGGTGCTTGTGTTTCAAAGCAGTAGGGAGGCCGAAAGGGCCTAATGACTGATCTAACAGGGAGGCCTCATGAGAGGCCTACGACCGTCTGACCAGGCTCAGGCGGCTGAGCACTCATAGACGACCCTCATTGAGGGGAGCAGCTGAGCCTGCCTGGCGAGTAACCTCCAGCTGTAGGCCCAACTACCACAAGTTCTCACAGAGAACTGGTAATCAAAGTGCCTAGCTCAGGAACTTCAACTTCAAGGAGGCCCTGTGGGCCTACTACTTGATAGCGGGTATTCCAGGGAGGCCTATAGAGGCCTACTACCTAACCGCAAGCCATGCTGGAAACCCAAGCATCCAGGCTCGGGACTCCGTCCTCAGGGAGGCCTTAGTGAGGCCTACTACCTGACAGCAATACCGCCTGCTGAGGTTACCCTTGTTTTCTCAAGGAGGCCTAATGGAGGCCTACTACTTGACAGTCAAGCTACGCAGGCTAGTCGGGCATCCTGTTTAAGGAGCCCGTCCTCAAGGGAGGCCTATTAGGGCCTACTACCTGATAACCAGCCTTTAGGGAGGCCTGGAGAGGCCTACTACCTGTTTGCAATACGTGCTAACTGTTTCAAATGACTGGGTCCCAGGAACACCTTAGGGAGGCCTGATGGGGCCTACTACCTTGTTCGAGTGACCACAATCTGGGAGCTCACCCTCCGGGAGGCCTATTGAGGCCTACTACCCGACAGTCAAGCTATGCAGGCTTTTCGAGCATCCTGATTAAGGAACTCGCCCTCAAGGGAGGCCTATTAAGGCCTACTACCTGATAACCAGCCTTTAGGGAGGCCTGGAGAGGCCTGCAACCTGTTTGCAATGCGTGCTAACTGTATCAGATGACTGGATCCCAGGAACACCTTAGGGAGGCCTGATGGGGCCTACTACCTTGTTCGAGTTACCACAATCTGGGAGCTCACCCTCCGGGAGGCCTATTGAGGCCTAATACCCGACAGTCAAGCTACGCAGGCTTTTCGAGCATCCTGATTAAGGAACTCGCCCTCAAGGGAGGCCTATTAAGGCCTACTACCTGATAAGCAGCCTTTAGGGAGGCCTGGAGAGGCCTGCTACCTGTTTGCAATGCGTGCTAACTGTTTCAGATGACTGGATCCCAGGAACACCTTAGGGAGGCCTGATGGGGCCTACTACCTTGTTCGAGTCAGGGAGGCCTATTAAGGCCTAGAATTAACAGCAGGCTTTCAGGGAGGCCTGATGAGGCCTACAACCTGCCTCTGAGAGTGACCACAAACTGGGAACTCACCCTCAGGAAAGCCTAGTAAGGTCTTAGAGTAAGCAGGCTTTCAGGGAGGCCTGATGAGGCCTACAACCTGCCTCTGGTAGTGATCACAACCTGAGAGCTCACCCTCAGGGAGGCCTAGCAAGGCCTTACAACTAACAGCGGGCCTTCGGGGAGGCCTGATGAGGCCTACAACCTGATAGCCTCCAGGCTAGCTGTCCTGATGCGCACATTGGTACATACCTCCAGTGAGGCCTGGTTTGAGGCCTTCCAACTGATAATGCGCCTTGTTCAAGAGACCTACTGAGGCCTACAATTGACAGCCGACCTTCAGGAGAGCGTAATTACCCCTTTTTAACCTGATAGCCAGCTAGGCTAGTAGTACCTTGATGCTTAAGCATTGTCACCTGCCTTACTAGAGGCCTGATAAGGCCTACCACTGTCACCGTTTAATCTTGAAAACGGTGCAATCCTTCCTGCTAACTGGGACAGACATATTTGCAAAATGTGGGTTGTAGTAACATTAGACCCTACGGCTCGTTTTCATGGAGGCCTGCTGAGGCCTAACACATGATAGCTACCCATTACTATGGGGACCCGTTCCAGGGAGGCTTGTAAAAGCCTACAAGCTGTACGAGTTTCGCAAAAACGAGAAATAACTGCCAGACAAACAAACTGACTGCTATTTAAACCAACGACTCTCAATGAGAGGAGGCCTCCGATCTAAGTGGTGTACAACCAAAGGTGACGGTGCCTCAGCAACGCGCCTCCTTCATCCACATACCAACTGACGCCGTAGCGCTCAGCTGTAACAGAGACAAACTAATCCAACCTGCAGTGGCTTAGGGAACCGAAGACAATAGTAACCCTAAGCGGTAGACAAACACTACATTCTATCAGAAAAGTGTGCTACCGCCTAGTAATCCGCAAACATTTCAAAGAAAAGAGCGGTGGCCTAAACACTACCCTCAATATGAGAGGAGGCCCATCTTCTGATAACCATAAGCGGTGGCCTATCTGATGCCATCTTGACCAACCAGGGAAAGCCAACACACGCTCACATACACAGCCCAGAGAATGGTGCTGTGTTAAAGCCTAACTAAGCAGGGGAAGACAGTACTCTCTGATGAATACCCAACTCTATATAGGAACCTGGGGTCTGTAAGAAATACATATTTTTAGTATAACACACAAAAATGACCACTCTCACCTGCGGCATGCTGAGCGAAGACTCATTGTGTGGTTCTCACCACCATGTTCTACCGCCCTTGAATGCCTGAAAGGGGCGTTCTCACTGAGCAAGTCCGGGCGGGCCATCAGAACATAGTTCTACTCACCATAGGCCCGCCTCAGGCCTGATGTAAGAAGCGCCTGGGTAAAAGTCATAAAAAGACATTAAAAAGGAAAAAGGAGAGGGCTATGATGTAATCGCCCTCAAGGGAAGTGATCCATCCCCAACGCCTTCGTTGAGAACGTTTGTCCTGGATCACCTCCCTTAGATCCTTTTTCCCGTGGGAATCCCGTCTCCTCTGTACCCTGCTCCTCCAGGGGGGGGGGGGGTGCGAGAGGAGACGCTAGCACTCTGGTCCTGCCGTGAAGGACCAGGTCCCGCCTGCCTGGGTGGGGGCGCGGATCTCAGCGGTATGCATGTCTTAAATCCCGCTAAGCGTGCCTTCGCCTCCCTGAACTTTCCAACCACCGCCTCCACGGAGGTGCCGAAAAGTTCAGTAGGCGAAACCGGCGAATCGAAGAGAAAACTTTTCCTTTTCTCTCTCCCCGATATCAGCCAGGCCCAACCACAGATGCCTCTCCGTAACCACCATAGCCGCCATAGAGCGGCCGATAGCAGCAGCAGTCTGCTTGGTGGCCCGGAGAGACAGATCTGTGGTGCGGCGCAGCTCAGCAACCGCCTCAGGGGACAGCCCGGCCCCCAGGTCGAGATCCTCCAGCAGGTCCGCCTGGTACGCCTGAAACACCGCCATGGTGTGAAAAGCAGCACCAGCCTGACCCGCTGCCGTGTATGCCCCTGCCATTAAAGCACAACGTGATTTAGAAAGGCAGAGTTTGAGCTCTTCAGTGTTGATGCCCACGAAATGCGAGAAAAGTTCGCAAACTTTCCTCGCCAGTCGGTAGCCCCAACACATATCCATATCCCCCTATCCCCTCGACATCAGCGAAGTTAAAACGCTGATGTCGATGAACATTGGGTAGAATATGGATTCTTCCATGCCCTCTCGATCTCTGTAAGAAGATCAAGAAGGAATGGAAAGCTCATCTGAGCTGATGGTTTATGGCCAAGGAGAAATCGATCGTGCAATTTATCACGAGCGATCTCTCCTCTAACGCGCCAACATGGCAGCAGCAGCCTGCCCGCAGCACGTTCCATAACATTCATCAGCTCAGCATACACGGTCAAGGTGGCTGAGAGGATTCATACCACTCTCACCAGCCATCCCTAAGAGCACTTGCTGTTTAGTCTCGTTAGCTGCCAGATCGTCGCGACGATCGGCGAGCCGCATCTGAGAACCCATGATGCATGCCAACGCTCAGCCTCAGCTTGAGCGGGACAGCATCATCCAGTCCCAGATGCCAAACTTTCTTCCCTCAGGAAAAAAGCCAGACTAGAGTGGAGCGATCTCAGATTGAAAACCGCTCACACTCACCCACAAACAACTTCAAATGAACTTGACTGTGCATGCTCTTGATCCCAGGCAGTAAATACACACTCGTGTGTATTAATAATTGAATTTGTTTTACCTTAACTCGTATAGCAGTTCAAACAGACAGTCCCTGAAGACGAGAAAGATGTGTTTGTGTTGGCACGGCGCCCTTTTATACTTCCGGGTCGCACGTTGATGACGTCATGGGCTGACGTCGGTCAAAGACTTTGCCGTGATTCGATAGTAGCTTCAGACACCAGTCACGCCGAGGGCGTTCCCCATAGCGTCAGCTAGACGCAGCGAGAGTTCCCTTTCGAAAGGGAACTCACTGTTAACCTGAAATTATTCCTATTAATAATTCATCATTATATTGTCATCTGTGTTCACAGGGTTGACGTGGGCTCAGACGTTTGCAGGTACAGTGTGACTGACACAATACACTCACAATACTTCTGTTAACAATCTGTATTATATACAGGGTTGCACATAACTGGTACAAATAAACGATGCTCAGCAGAAAACGTGAAGGAAAGCGCTTTTGCACATGTTTACTTAAGGATTTGGATATCTAATTTTGATAATAATAACAATTTACATTCAATATCTATCTAAATATTAACATGTTATTGTATTGTTGTTATATAAGCTATGCTATGAAGTAACTAGTAACTACGAGTAGTTTTTTTATTGGATACTTTTTTACTCTTACTCAAGTAACTATTCAGATTAGTACTTTAACTTGAGTACAGTGTTTGGATACTCACCTCTGTCTGCGCATCTCTGTGTGAATGAATGGCAGACATGCGGTTTCATTTACCACACACGCACGCACGCACGCACGCACAATTTTCCTTCCATGTTTTAATTTGAACAGTAAAGCTCATTGTGCAGAACAGATTGTTTAATTTCACATGATTAAAACATCAATTAAAAGACAAATCTTCATTTGATTACAAGAAAATACATAAAGAATTTGTGGATAAAAAACATTTCATTGAAATTTATGTTTTTATGAATTAGACATGCTTTTTGATTATTACAATTTAATTAAACCATCCAGAAATATTAAAACAGAAAAACATAATTTGGTCAAAATGAGGCAGAATTTGAAAAAAAAAAAAAAAAAAACATATTTCATAGGGCCCTACATTTATATTAAATTGTTAGTTTCAATATTTAAATTAATTAGACATGCTTTTTGAGTACTAACATTTAATTTGACCCTTAAAATTAAACTTAAAAAAAATAAACGGAATCCAGAAAAAATAAACCGGAATATCATCTGCCATGTTGAAGAGAAAAGAAGACGGTGAGGAGAGCAGTCAGGAGGAAAGTGATGATGTCAGCGTGTAGGATAAGTGTGAGCACCAATCAGCTTCTCCCCTTGAGAACCAGACCAAACGAGTTATGTGCACCCCTGAATATATACTGTACATCTGAACATGATTCTGAAGTTGATTGATAATGTCTGATCTCTCTCAGTGGATGTGACTCTGGATCCTGATACAGCGAATCCATATCTCATCCTGTCTGAGGATGGAAAACAAGTCAGTCTAGGAGACATTAGGCGGAACGTCCCAGAAAACCCAAAGAGATTTGATCCCGTTGTTTGTGTTCTGGCAAAGCAGGGATTCAGTTCAGGGAGATTTTACTATGAGGTGCAGGTGAAGGGAAAGACTGAGTGGGATTTTGGAGTGGCCAGAGAATCCATTAACAGGAAGGGGAAGATCACACTGAGACCTGATAATGGATTCTGGGCTCTGACTTTGAGGAAAGAGAATCAATATTTAGCTTGTGATGATCCATCTGTCTCTTTATCTCTGAGAGTGAAACCTGAGAAGGTGGGTGTGTTTGTGGATTATGAGGAGGGTCTGGTCTCTTTTTATGATGTGGAGTCCAGATCTCATCTCTACTCTTTCACTGGTCAGACTTTCACTGAGAAACTCTATCCATATTTTAGCCCATGCTTTAATGATGAAGGTGAAAACTCAAACCCACTGATCATCTCACCTTTACTGGATTAGAATATGTGAATGAATACCAAAAGGAAATTTGCACAAACCGGAATCAAGTAGATTTTAACTACAATTATAAAGAAATGAATATGTGATGGACAAAATGTGTACAAGTGCAAAAATAAACTGTATATTCAGGCCCTTAAAATAATCAGTCACTGATAAAACATCAAATATAATGAAACATTTGTGAGTTATATGTTTTGTGGAAAAAATTAATATTTCATCACTACATTTGAACGGTCAATTTGTTACAAGTCTATATTTTCTAATCAACACAAAGATTTGTTTGCTTTTCTCTTTCATTTATACTTTGCTGTAACTTTTCAAATCTACAATGAAATTCTACATAATATGCTACATTTCCAAACTTTCCAGAGTGTTTCTATTGTTATTTTATAAGGAAATCTCTGAAGTCATTTTCTCTTTCTTTTCTCTCCAGCTGTTAATATTGAATGTCTTGTGAAATGTTGAGGTTTTTGGTTTATATTGTAATAAGTGCAGCATCTGAATAAAGACAAGTGTTGAATTCTAGAACTGATATTGATTATAATCTAAACAGATAATTATTATATAAACACATTAGAGAATGAAAGTTCATGAACATCTGCTCACATAAACATTACAACAGACAGACAGGATAAGAATAAAACAGAATCTTTATTGTTGAATAATTGTTTTTTATCCAACAATAAAGATTGTGAATGAAAACACTAATATTATTATTCAGTGTAGATGACTCTTCAATCTAGTGCATATTGTTCAGGAGAAGCGAGAGCATTAGAAACTTCACAATGACAGTGTTTTTGACTTTGGTTTGAGCTCAATATCAGTGAATGCGTGCACCTGAGTGAGCTGACGGCAGTCCATCGATGCCAGGAGCTTCTGAGAGCCGGAGACGGTGGGAACAAACTTCTCCATCAGTGTAACCGTCGCAAGCTTCTCCACATCACTGACACACAGAAAGACAATATCAACTCTCTGGAAGATGTTCACTCTTTAAATATCATATTTAATGCAGTACAATCTGTGTTTCTGAACCAATCTAAAGTGCATGAACACGTCACAGCTGAAATTAAACTGCTGTTAAACACTGAAAGTCTTACCCATACGGGATCTTCCTGACGCTCTGCATTCCCAATCCCTCTATACGGAACAAAACGTTCCTCAACACTTGTGACAGCGGGTTCAGGAACGGGATCTTGACTGTCAACTCTTTCCCCAGCACAGCGTCCTCTAGAGGCTGAAACAGCACAAACACAATCAATGATGGAGAGTTTCTTTATGATGAACTGAATCCAAATACGACGCCTTTAGATGTTTCACCAGTTATAACTTTTAACGTTAATGTGCCATTTCTATTTTATTTAACCCTTGATGTAACTTTATATATATATTTAAAGCTGTGAATTCAGAATTCACTAAATTAAGCACATTTTAATTTGACTAAGATTTTTTTTTACAATGCTGTTAACTGTACAAGTCTTCTTTACCAAGAAATACTATTAAGAATTTCCCCCAAAACAGATACATTCTTTATGATAATTTAAGCAGTTACACTGAAATTGTTTTTATTGGCGAAAGGCAGCATTAAACCATCAAAATGAAATGTTTGTTTATTTGATTATTGTAATGCTCTACTGGGTGGTTGCCCTGCTCGCTTAATAAACAAACTCCAGCTGGTCCAAAACGCAGCAGCTCCAGTTCTTACTAGAACCAGGAAGTGTAGATGTATAAAGTACTAGAGACACATACTTGAGTAAAAGTACAAGTTCCTTATCAAAAAAGTGACTTGAGTAGAAGTTGAAGTGCTCTTTAAGCACCACACTTAAGTAGAAGTACTAAAGTATTCAACATTTTTTGTACTTAAGTATTGCAAGTAGTGTGCAATGTACTACTCAAGTACTGAAAGTAAAAGTACAAGTATTGTCATGTCAAGTCACCTTTATTTATGTTGCGCTTTTTACAATGCAGTTTGTGTCAAAGCAGCTTTACAGTGATAACTGGTATATCATTTTTTATAATAATATAATATAATATAGCCTAATATATAGGCCTATAATATAATAGCCGAGAATTACATTTAAACTTGTGTGAATTAAATAAACTCAAAACCTTTTTATTTAAAGCTTTTAATTTTTATTTTGTTTTATTTGCCTCTATTAGGATCTAAATCTGAGTTGTCATGCATTCCCAATTAAGTTGAATAATTCAAATAAGAGTAATGATTCAGGTATTTCCATTCAGAACAACTAGTTACTGACTGGCGCTTGCCAAAATGTTACTCACCTAATGCAGACTAATACACATTGCTGAAGCAGATTGATGCTGTCTAGGTCTGGAGCGAGATTTACGTAAGGTAATGTGGAAATAAGAGGGAGATCCTCTCAATTACAGCGTGCTGCAGTTCTGTTTTCCACCACAGATTTACATGGGAAAATTGTGGGGCGCTGTACAGTGTGCACACACTTATCAGATTATATAAGAAGTAAAGAAAAAAAGTAAAAAACAAAAAAACAAAGAAACAATTAGGCTAGAAGCAACAATAATCAAAAGGTGAACATTTATTAATTAGCAACTTAAATGTTTATTGTTTAATTATTATTCATTAAACTTGTTATTAAATGTTCATTTATTAAACATTAATAAATGTCAATTTCAAGCAATACAGTAATATTTAAATAATAGTTGAGTTAAAAAAAAAAAAAAAAAAAAAACATTCAACCCAACCGCTGGGTTAAAACACCCTAATTGCTGTGTTTGTCCCTTTTCCAAATTGTTTTTTTTTTTTTTTTTTTTAACCCAGCATTGTTTAGAGTGCACTACCTTTTACTGAAAGGTTCTTTTATGGCATCAGCGTGTAAAAACTTCCTTTTGGAACCTTTATTTTTAAGAGTGTGTAGTGAAGTATTGCATTCTATTAAATATTATAATATAGTTTAAATTGGTTCAACAGGAAGGGAAAATCCTGTCCAAAAATTATTAAGGCTTGATGTTAATTTCTTTAAGTGATTTTCCTTTTCTTTCATTTTACTGTAGGCCTGATCAGTTTGTTATCCCAAATAGTGGGTAGGTGTGTTCGGCTAATGTAGCCTAAATAAATTACTGAACAAATGACTACCAGAAAAAAGAAAAAGAAAAAGAAAGAAAGAAAGAAAAGATAGCATCCTCAACAAACAAGATATTACCTTAAGTTTGATGATTATGGACATATAAAATAAATATATATAAATATATAAATGTGTAGCTATATAAAAATACAAAAAATTAATAACAGATGTTAAATAAAAAGGTAATGAAAAGGGTATATGTTAAGTGTTTTTTTTTTTAGGAGGGGTGTGTGGAGCAGGGGGCCCTCCAACATAAAGTTTGCCTAGGGCCTCCAAATGTGTAGAACCGGCCCAGGCCAAAACTAACTAATTTAAAGCTAAACTGAAACAGAAACCAGCGTTATAACCTGGCTATCTCTCTAATACTAAAACTGATATGTTGTGTGTGAGTGTGAGGCGCCGACGCATTCACTTGAATTTTCTTATAAAAGCGGAAACAACTTAAAATACTCAGACATTTGTGGTCAAATATATGTAACACTATTCAAATCTGTGAAGGGTTAAATAGGCCTATTATTTTTGTACACTTTTATTTCCTTTCTGTATCACTTTTATTTCCTTTCCTTTCTCAAAAATGAACCAAAACTAGCCTGTAGTCTATTGTTGCATTTTTAGCCTTTCATTTTGGTAATAGGCCTAATTAATTAAGTAAAATAAATTTCACGCACAGAAAAGGCTATTTATTCCCTCAATATAATTGAATCCTATTTTATTTCCTTCACAGCGCAGCAGGTGGGTGATGATGATGATGAACTCTCATGTTCTGTTGTTTATTCTGCTATTGTTCATGTAGGCTAAAACTAAACCCCTGGGATTTTTTTAATGATTCACAAACACATTTCAATTCTAATTTAATCTTGTCGGTTAAAGATGATCGTGTAAGTTGAGAGTCAGGGGGAAAACCCAGAAAATGATATTGAAAAGGAAGGCAACACTAATTTTCGTTTAAGTTTTTCAACTAATATTTATATTTTCATATGTTTTAGGTTTATTTCGATTAGCATAAATGTTTTAATCATTTTTATTTCTTAATTAGGCCTTACTATAATAATCCTGTTTGGGTAAATTTTCCCGATGTATAGCCTAAGTCTATTAATATTTACAAAGATTCACAAATTATTTAATTTCGTCAGTGACAATCTCAGGGCTGGGAGTCTGACGCTCATCGAGGCCAATAAACCTACAATATTGTTGAAAACATTACTTTGAAGAATAATTCTGGGAAAGTGATAATGACGTGCCTCTTTTGCCAAATTTCATTTATCAGTTTTATCTTGATAATAGGCTATGACAGTATGCTGTAGCAGTAATGTTATATAAATCGTTTTTTAAAAAGGCACGATTTTGTGAGCACTATTGGCGAACTGAATGTGAATAGCCTACTCCTCTCCTCATCCCCCACAGCGCCAGGCCTGCTCTACAGCGTGGTATTTTTGTTCATTATGTTAATAAAAGTTCTATGTTTAATATAGGCCTACGAGAGTTTTTGTTTTGCTCTTTTCCATTGAAGCAATTGATGCAGAATCGCTAATTGCGATTCAAAATTGAAAGTAAAATGTTAACGGCCAATTCATTTAAAAGCGAAGGAAAGACAGCAAAAGTGAGGATAGCAAATAAAGTGTGACATATAATAATGTTCATTATGTTAATTACATTTCTAGGGAAATGTTTAATTTAAGGGATGTCAAATAGGAATAACAGTTTCATTAGCCTTATTATATTTCACATTTGTTGGTTTTTTGTTTTGGTCTATAGGCTACATGGTGAAAACAAATGTAACACACACACTTAGCAGCAATTTAATATTGCATTAATAACACTGAAAATATGAAAAAAAGCTACTGCGGGGCAAAGGATCGCGATGGCCTTTTGACGCGTCCATGGTGATTGTTGTCCCTGTGCGCCACCTAGTGGAAAGCCTATTTTGCAATTATTATAAATGACTGCATATCCTACTATATACTGCAAGGAATGCGTCTGCTAAATGATTTAATTTAAATGTATTAAATGTAAACAAAACATTAAAATAATTATAAAAAAAGAGTGCAGTAGCCACTGATAGAGAATACTGAATGGAACTGAATAGAGAATAGCCTATCATTATATATAGCCTATAGATCGGTGGTAGTAGCCCGTCATGTGCTTTGGCTACATATGTAGAGGCATTTACATTTTGCATTTAAAAACACAATGCCTTAAGCTGTTTAAGGCATTGCCATTTTCATTGCCATTAAAGTGAAATAACCGGACATAAACATATGAGCTTGATAAAATTGCACGTTTTGGAAGAAAATTTCAGATTGCACTTAGAGGCTTTTTCATCTGAAATCTTTAAATATAAATTAAAACACATGAATACAAATGAGAGCGTACTTAGCCTATAAATGTTAACAACAGATTTAATTATGATTTAACAACATGAACTAACCATGATCAATATATTTGTTACTGTATTTTTTAATCTTTGTTAATCTTAGTTAATAAAAATACAGCTGTTCATTGTTTGTATATGTTACTTCACAGTGCACATTAACTATGTAAACAAATAGAGAGCAATTTGAGCGCAAGACGCTCGTGTTGTTTTAAAGGGGTGGTAAACCACGATTTCACTATTCTAACTTTAGCTAGCGTGTAATGTTGCTGCTTGAGCATAAACACCATCTGCAAAGTTACAACGTTCAAAGTTTAAAGGGTAACTAAACCCTAAACCAACTTTTTTTAGTTAATGATCTGTAATACTGGGGCTTTATTAATGCTGTTCATTGATTCGAGTAAATGTTTTGACATTTGAGTATAAAGTGTTTTAATTCTATAAAATATGGTGTAAAACCGCCAAAGTGCTGCCCTCTTAAGGTTGAACGGTGGCTACTGCAGTTGAATTTTCCTATTGGACGTTGTGGTACATCGTGACGTAGGATGGTACCTCCAACGGCTCACTATCCGCACCCCTGACATGAGCTCACCACGCCCTCAGAAAGTTTCCCCCAATCACATGATGAGAACGGCTTCACTCCAGTATGAACTGTCATATTACATGAAGTGGAAACATTATGAATGAAACACACTTGACACTTGCTTTAACATTGTATTGAAGAAAATACGGTTAAATAATGAAGTTGTCAGTACACGTCAGGCTTTTCTTGCGATTGTATTGCCTCCCGTCATGTGTACAGATAATTTTCATACATGAGACGCGCTTTCAAACCCTGACACGCAAGTGGTTGCCGCGGACGCAGATAGATTAGGTCGGTTCTCTTGCGCGGCTGCTTCGCTAGCATTGTCGGCATCGGGAGTTAACGCAGTTTGAGCAGCGGCTCGCATTGATAAGGCTCCGGGTTTATGTCTACATACAATCCACCCTCCTCCACTTCAGGTGAAGGTAGGAGAAATGACCGCTCTGTTGCAAAGCTGGCGTCACTCCAGTCATTCTCCATCTTTGCGACTCGCGAGTCTGACAGCTGTCAATCAACCCGTCCCTGCGGGTCTCAGGTGCACGGCCTCCGCTCAGCCCCGCCCTCGGTTCGTCCCCTCTGTGTCCGCCGGGCTCTGCCCACTTTTCCAGCATTTTTTGAAAATTGCCAGTGGGTGGAGTTAAGCTCTGAGCAGGGGTTTAGTTACCCTTTAAAGCAACGGGTGATATTTGCTTTTAAAGAAATCAATTTCTAAGAACTACAGCAAACGGCCAGTAGGTGACTACAGACATTCCTCCAGGGTTGGTGACATCAACAGGCTCAATATTTACATAAACCCCTCCTCCGAGAATATTAAATAAGGGGGGGTGAGGCCATTTTGTATTGCGGCGCTGTTGTGGTATAGTTAGGCTGGAGTGTTGTTGCCGCGATGCCGAGGAAACGCTGTTATTTTCATCCGGATTGCAGGTCTGGGGTACTTGCTCTGTTCAGCCTTCATAGGGACGGGGGTGCGTTGCAGAGCGTTTAACACACAGCATGTTATATGCACGTGTGTTTGAGTCAGCGGGGAATCAGGCGCGCGCAGGGCTCCCTGCAGCACATCTAACAGAGGAAAACATCCACCGTCTTCGCGATTTCAATGCCAGATTTGCACAACGTCAGCTGAGTGAAAAAAACACTGCCGGTGCGTGGATGCACGACGCGCGCGCTGCACATTTCACGGAGGACTAGGGATGGCTCGATACCACAATTTTGGCTTCGGTACGGTACCACAATCTAATACCGAAGTACCGATATTAAATCGATACCACACAGGGTCTGAATTTTGATGCGGGTATTGCGCATAATTTTACTCACTCTCGCAAGTTTTGGGTTTATGAAGCGGGAAATTACCGCAAATGTTTATTATTAAATTAATCAACAAAGATTATCACATTAATCAGTCATTTGGAAACTTTTTTGTAAGTAATTTCAGCATTACTGCGCGTCTCCATTCTCTCAAAATGAGCAAATGCAGTGCATGCACTATAAAAGCATCTGCACGCTCAGATTCAACACTTTCGCTTCCGTTGCGGGACAGCTGACGGAAATCACTGCCCACGTCTTTTTAAACCTCGCCAATTTGAACATGCAAGCGATTTTATAGCATTTCGTAATACATATGGGATGAGAGCTCTTTGAGAGAGAGCTTTCTTTGCGCTCATGCCAACAACAAACACACACACACACACACACACACACACACACACACACACACACACACACACACAGGCCTAAAGAGCTCGCGCATTCCAAATTAAATTGTTTTTCCTCAGTCAAATACACACAAAATTATGTCAAAAATGTCAATCTTTAGTGAGTAGTCACATAAACAGAGTTGGGTATGTCTTTCGCGGATGTAAATAGTGCAATAGTATGCGTGCAAATATTAGGTCTAAAGTAACGTCACTGGTTGAAACGAACGCTGGAGATTTCATTATATTTAAACGATAAGATCTTATGTATGTGCGTTAATCAGTGTTAAAAGAAAAATGTCTAAATTAGATCGTTAGAATGATGCACTCACCTGTGGATCTCATAATGTCTTACAAGTCAGGAATTAAGTGACGATGCTTATACGATCAAATATAGTAGAAAACAGCTTGTCAAGAGCAAAAATCATCATTATTAGTGTCACTGCCCACAAAAGAGACTAATCCAGATTCACTAATGAATTCACAGTTACTGAACTCAATCTGTTGAGAGATTAATAACGTGTTTTCTCTTAATAAAACAAGAAATAAATGGCAGAATAGCCTCAATTGCAGCCCTTAAAGGGTTAGTTCACCCAAAAATGAAAATTCTGTCATTAATTACTCACCCTCATGTCGTTGGACACCCGTAAGACCTCCGTTCATATTCGGAACACAAATGAAGATATTTTAGTTGAAAGCTGATGCTGAGAAAGGCTTCACACAGGCCTCCATTGGCATTCAGTACATTGACACTTCCAAGATCCATGAAAGGCACTTAAAACGTCGTTACAAAGTCTATCTCACCACAGTGGCTCTACAATAATCATACAATGCGACGACAATAGTTTTTGTGCGCAAAAAAAAATCAAAATAACACCTTTATCCAACTTGTTCTCGACTTCCGTGTGTGCCTCCACGACGCATGCGCGAGAATATGACGCAGATCCGGCGTTCGGACATATGACCCAGAAGCGATTTGTTTACGAGCAGAGGAAGACGCGCGTGTCTAAGCTGTTGGATTCTACATTGATCGTGCTTTAGGTCTCGGCGTAGTGCTCAAAATGGAGCTTAAGTGTGTATTTCATCGATTCCCGAACACCGGCGCTACGTCATATTCTCGCGCATGCGTCGTGGAGGCGCACACGGAAGACAAGAACAAGTTGGATAAAGGTGTTATTTTGATTTTTTTTTGCGCACAAAAACTATTGTCGTCGCATTGTATGATTATTGTAGAGCCACTGTGGTGAGATAGACTTTGTAACGACGTTTTAAGTGCCTTTCATGGATCTTGGAAGTGTCAATGTACTGAATGCCAATGGAGGCCTGTGTGAAGCCTTTCTCAGCCATCAGCTTTCAACTAAAATATCTTCATTTGTGTTCCGAATATGAACGGAGGTCTTACGGGTGTCCGACGACATGAGGGTGAGTAATTAATGACAGAATTTTCATTTTTGGGTGAACTAACCCTTTAATAATGAATCTAAAAGCCAGTTTTTACACAGATGAGGGGAAAAAAGTGACTTTAAAAGCAACTCAAGTGATTTGAAAGCATCAGTTACTGACATAGCAGACAAATGTCATGAAAAGGTAAAAACATTAAAGGAAGAAACACACCTGAAGGATGAAATCCTCGTGGCTGTGTTGTTCCTCAGCTGTGGTTTCTCTCTTCATCTTCATCATCTGCTGTTCTCCAGTCTGAACCCAGAGACTCTGTGCAGGTTTGATCGGTGGATCCATGACTGTCACACACACTCTCCTGAGCGTCAGTGTCACAGAGTAAAGTGAGTCCTGTGTGTCTCTGGATCTCTGACGATCTTAAACTACTCAATAGTGCATTAGCGCCGCCACTGGCAGTGGAGAAACACAACACCTTCATCTCTGGAGGATCAGGGCTCAGGTCTCGCTTTCTCCTCAAGTCAGTCCACACTGAGACTCACACACCGTCCAGAGCAAACACAACATTGAGGAACTAATCACAACTACACACACACTGCATGAAAAAAGGTGTATCCGGACCAGGATACTCCTGTATACACTGCTGAAATTCGGAAGAATCCAGGAGTATACTGGCCGGATAGGTCAAATTCCATGGATCCGTATATGTCCGTATTCATCCGAAATGGTACCAAATCGGATGTATGTTGTGGCCGTATACTCCCATGCTACAGCCATTTGTTGCCATGGCAAATAATCCCATCAAGTTTTTCCCAGGAGACATTTTCACACCTCTAAACAGCTTTGCCTTCCATCCCCTATTGGTCCTTCATCTCAAACTGGATTGGTTGTTTTTTTTAAAACCACTCCCAAAACCCAGACTGCTATTGGACGACAGGACGCATTGAAAACCCAGTCAAGTGATTTTATTGGTTACTTCTAAGGCTAAGGGTGGGCTAGGTTTTGTAGCATAGGGACTTGATTGGTTATAGGCCAGCTATGCAGATTTTGCTAATTAATATATAATATATATATATATATAAAAAATAATCCCCTCTCCCTCCCAAAAGAAAAATACACACAAAACAATTTGAGAAAGTCTGAAATATTTATTAAAAAGGTATAAAAAAAAAAAAAAACATTCTTAACAGCATTATAAACGAACATTAAAACAATGGTGAAACAAAAACAAGTGAACTAAATGTATTTAAAAGGGATGAAAATGTAAAGGAACAAATGTAAAAATATAAACAGTCCAAAGAACATAAATATACGTTAAATTGAATTGGTAAAGAAACAAAAAGGGAAAACAAATTAACAAAATGCATTTAAAAGACAGATGTAAAGGAATAAAATACACAGTGAACATAAAAAGGAAAAGAATAAATATACAAATTAAACAATATAAAATGAGAACAATACATTTATAAGACAAAAAAAAGTGTATATAAAATACACATAAATATTCCAAGTAAACAATATAACCAAATAAAAAGAACAAAGAGCATTATAAACATACATTCAAATGAATGGGGGAAAAGATAAGTGAACAAAATGTTTCTAAAGGAAGGCGACGTAAGAGGAACAACAATACAAAACGTGGAGATCAAAAGCAACATGGACATCTAAAAAGGAACAAACATACAAAGTATACAATATAAAACGAGACAAAGAAATCTATAAATTAAAAAGTGTATATAAAATATATGTAAATGTTCTATATATGGGAACCAATAAAAGTATAAGTATATAAACATAGGAATAAAGAAAATATAAAATGGAACAATTGAATATTAAAATTATAATTATAAAATAATTGTGACCAACTCTAACACAATGTTGTTTGAGCTAGCCAAACCATCCACACTGGCCTTCCATCAACAACAGCATCATCATCAGGTCTATAGTTGCTGTCTTCCACAGGTTCTGTGTTGGTTTGTGCAACAAACCTGGTCTCCAGCAACTGCAAAACATGACAGTAAATTAACCACTAAAACTCAGAGAGGAGTATAGTAACATTCTGGAGGGAAAAAGCTTAACCGGTTTCTTAACTTACCCGTCTCTTTCTCTGACGGTTCTGTGTGATGTTCTTCATAGTGTTTCTTTTCTGGGCCTTTTCAGACTGAGCCAAAGAATACTTCCTCAGCAAAGTCTCACAAAATAAAATACATCTTGCGACCTGCCAAATAATACATTAATAATATATAGTTAATGCCAATAAAAGTAAGTAAAACAATTCAATTAAAATGTATTTGTATAGCGCTTTTCACAATACATATTCAGGGTTTTTCCTGGGTCAAAAATGGTCTTCGGTGGTGGCTGACACACACACACACACACACACACACACACACACACACACACTAAAAAAAAAAAATACCCTACCCACTTGATCTGCAAGCACAAAACTGACAATAAATTTGAAATAAATTCAAAGAAAGTTTGTAACTTTTGCTTATCTTATTTTGATACCTTGATGTTTGTTTTTTTCCCTCATTTTTACACTATTTACTGATAATTGTTTGTTTTGGTAATCATATCAATAATAAAAAAAATGAACAAATAGCCTAATTTTCTGCCATATACAATCAGCTAGCTAACAACAACTTTGTTCTGGGTTCACCTCACTCCAGTCTAAACTAAATGATTTTAGGCGATTTATTTTACTACACATTATAAACATAAATAAGCTGAAAGACTGTTGATAATTAAAACTAATTCTTACTATCCACTCTTGCTAAAGTGGGTAAGCACACTTGTGTTCTCATTTCAGGTGTTGTTCTGAGTAAATGATTAAACTAATTCGTGAGTTCAGATCAGTTGTTCTAACCAGTTGTTAAAATGATTCAGTTCAAAGGAGTCATTAGGTGGAAAATTGGACATTAGCAGACGCGTTGTGTGTGAATCCCGTCTTTAGAACATCGCGAAAGATTTGTCAACACACAGAAAACACTACATAACCGGACAGGATTTGTTTCCTGTTTATTTAAAGTATGCTTTATGCAGCTGGTCAGAGAATCAGTCAATGTTTTTTGAGCGCATTTCACACCCAGCGGTAATTAAAGGAAGACGTCTGATAGCGCCACGTGCAACATGGATTCGGTCTTCCGACCTTTTGATTTTGATTAACGTAATATGTGAAACATTAGAAAGCTAAGAATGCTTATTTTGAAGACAGAGAGCGTGCGAGCGGGAGGAGCTCACTGGTCGTTCTCTCTGTCACTCAGTTAACGCAAGCGCAGCAGTCATCTACTACATCAATCATAAATCACAATAACTCAACAAATAAGGCTTTGGCGGGACAAATTTGTTTTGGCGGCCGGCAAAAAATTTTCAATGTAGGAAAAACCCTGATATTGTTTCAAAGCAACTTCACAGAAAATGCATGGGTCTACATTACAGAAAAAAACAGAGAACATTAAAATAATTTTTAAGATTACCTTTTACACATTCAGGGTCAACATCTGTAAAAGTTCTTCAGGATCATGGATCCAAAACTTCTGGATCATGAGGGGGGAAGAAACATGCACACACACAAATGAATATTAATTTGTTTGATAAAACATTAATATTAATTATCAACTTACGGACAAGGACTTGCAAAACATACTCACCAGGCCCATACAAAAACTTCACAGTAGATCCAAAATCCTGGTTTGCCTATAATTCTTCAGAGTCCAAGTATGGTGGATTCCTGTCCTCTCTGTTGAACAAGTGTACATGACAGTGTTCTCTGATTACTCATTCCAAAACTCTGTTACATTTTATGACAAGCTTGATCTTAAAACTAGCTGACAGTAGGGATGGGCATTATGACCATATAATTATACATACATGAGAAATTTTATTTTACAATAACGATATCACAAATTATTTATTTTGATAGATATTTTATTAAAATGCTACAGAATAATACTGCTTTAAAAGTCTTCACTGTATGATATTCAATTAATTAATATCACTTGATTCTTAAAGAAGCAGAAGGTCTTCTCTATTCTTTTGTTTTATTAAAATGATGACAAAGCTGCAGCCCCTTTAAGAATGGATGCACATAATGACACGCATCCGGGTTTCCCCAAGTTAACTTGAACTGTTTAATTTACTTAAGACATAACTGACTGTTTAAATCAAGCGAATACCTCACATGACAGGCTTACTGAGATAACTGTGTGCATTTTACAGAAAGATAATTGATTTCGGGATCGCCTGCTGTCTGAGAGAGGCTTATTTTAACACATGCATGTCCCGTTCATTATTCTTCATTCATGCATGTTTCCTTGTCAAAATGTCAAAAAGTTTTAGTACAGTCAGTGCTGCGTTATATACGCTATATTCCCATTCCGCAATATAAAAAGGTAATGTTAACGTTTACAGCAAAATCGCTAACAATAGTCAGTATCATCAGATCGCCATAACACCCAGCCCTATCTTAACAATATTACAACACAACAAAACACAGAAACAGAATATGTAAGTTAATCACGATTAGCATATGACTTTAATGCACTAACGTTATATCTTGATGAGCAGTAGAAACAATATAAAGGGATTTACGTTACCTTCTGCCGTCTGCTGTCCGCCATTGGAAACTTAGTCTGTTCGTATTCATGTTTTTTCGTTCTCAGTCGACATCCCACCATCAAAATTCGTCCAAAATAAGATTTTAACAGGTTTAAATGGTCCATGCAATGCCATTAATAGACCGACGTGAAGATTAGAAGCCGCGATCGCGTCGCGTCCCCGCGAGCCACGATCAACTCCAACGGCAACGGCAACGGGTGTATAATTCAAACTGAAGGCGCGCACTGTCATTGGCCAGATTTCTGGATGACGTTCAGATTGACCAATCAAGCTCAAAAGAACACGGAAAGACAGCAAATAGCCTTGCAAATATAGAAAAAACTTGTTTTAAACAACAGTTAGAAAATGTGTATATTTATTTTTATTTGCTGTTATATTTAATTAATTGGTCAAATGGTGTTTTGTGGTGTGGGCAGAAGTTTCAACCTGGAGAGCAGTGCAGATTTGTACTCTTTAAAAACAATTATTGTTTGATATTTAGTTTGCTATATATTTTGTTATATTTGTATCCAGAATTGAATGTAAAAATACACCTTCACTGTAAAACAGAAAATTAAATTAAAATATCTTAATTTAAATAAGGAAAAATCTGTAAACTAATAGTGTTTTCTCTAAAACGTTTAATGTAAATTTCTGTGAAGTTTTTTAACTTTATTTGACTTAAGATATTTGACTTTAATTTTACGGTTTTTGTTTTGCAGCTGTAGCTGCTGTTTTTTTAGGTTTTTATTTTTACAGTGTAAATATAAAACTAATAAGATTTACTTTAAAATGACAAAGAATAATGTTAAATTGTTAGTATGGACATAAACATAAACCTTTAATATAATGAGCTAAATATTGTATTACAGTTGTTAATTTACAGATATTGTTTGTAATTTTGCATGAATTTGTTATTTATGAAAACAGAAAAATAATACAGTGATGTTCCTGTATAAAAAAATGAGAATTACTGTAATTTGTCATTAATGATATAATCCTTAAAATAACAGTCAAGTTGTTTATTTAGATATTGTTTGTAATTTTACATTGTTTTAAACATAATTCAAAATTACAAGAAAATACTGTAAAAAACTGACGTTTTTTTCTGTAAAATTAGGATTATTTTTATTGGTTGCCTTATTTTTATTGGTAACCTTATTGGTTGCACCTACATCTATTGTGAGTGGTGGATTTCAAACCTCAAAACGCCCCTCTTTTGCAGCGTGTTAAAGTTAAGAATCTTGGAGTGACACTTTTTGTTAATAGTTGCAGAGCTGAAAGATCTGCTTGTGTTTCTGTGTTTCTTGAGCAAGTGAATCCCTGCTCTTTTTTATTCCATATTTTTATTTTGAGCATATCAGTTTTTGGTGTTTTTAAAACAAACTTTTTCATTTTCCACATTTCATCTCCTTTTTATTTAATTCTATTATTGCCTACAATTTGTAAAACTTTGCAAAAATTGTTTGGGGATAGTCTAAAATGTTTGGTTAATTATCCTTTGTTAATTCCATTACATTTCTTTGTTTATTTCATTACATATTCAGATTTTTTTGTGAACGTATATGTTCAGACAGGGTTTTTATTTTGTACTGTTTTTATAAAAAATATTTGATTTAGAGACTCTTTTCATGCAGTGGTTTTAAGGCCCTGACACACCATTCTGATGGTTTGGCCCAGACCCAGACAACGTGAACCAACCCCACAGTCGGCTTTAGTCATTGCTAGTTCAGTTTAGTGTTTCAGGGCCTTAAGAATTATTTTTTCTGTGTAAAAAGCTTGTTTGCTGTAGCCTACAGTAGACCAGAGATAATTCTCAATCCTGAAGTGCTCCCCTGCCCCCCTCCTTCTGAGAACAGCCAGCACAAGTGTCAGTCATTAACATATGAAAGGTCTTCTTCACACCTAACAGTCTTCAGTCCTAGCACACCCAGCAGTGTTTCAGCTGTATATGTCCGTGAAATTTCACGGATTCCTGTATACGTCCGCATACGTAAGGTTTCCGGGTTTTTCTGGAAATATACTGTTCCGTGTTACTCTGATCCGCTTTTTCCCACATACATCCGGTAAACATCAAATTACACAGGAGTATACAATGCCCGGATAGTGCCGGATTTCAGTGTTTTCATGCAGTGTTCTGACTCCGTAGGACGAGATGGCGGGCGAGTTGAGACATATGGCGGGAGCGTAGACCGCCCTGGTGGTTGATGTACGCTACAACGGCCGTGTTGTCTGTCCGGACAAGCACATAATGACCCTTCAGCAACGCTCGGAAGCGGTGCAGGGCGAACCGTACTGCCAGCAACTCGAGGCAATTGACATGCAGGAGGCGCTGGGGTCCTGTCCAGGAGCCCGCGGCTGCTTGTCCATTGCACATGGCACCCCAGCCCGTGGCAGAGGCATCCGTCGAAACGACAACATGCCTGGAAACTCATTCTAAGGGAACACCTGCCCGTAGAAAAGTGAGGTTCGACCACGGGGTGAGCGTCTGTAGGCAGGGCCGAGTCACTTGAACCCGGAGCGTGCCAGACTGCCATGCCCATCTCGGGACTCGATCGCGAAGCCAGTGCTGAAGCGGTCTCATATGTATTAATCCGAGCGGCGTCACCGCGGCTGCAGATGCCATATGCCCCAGGAGCCTCTGAAATAGTTTCAGTGGAACCACACTCTTGCTCTCGATTTGACGGAGGCAAGTCAGCAGAGACTGCGTGCGCGGGCTCGAAAACTGCGCGCACATGGCGACCGAGTCGATGTCCATACCGAGAAAAGAGATCCTCTGCGCTGGGCAGAGTTTGCTCTTCTCCCAGTTGACCCGAAGGCCCAGACGGGCTAGGTGTTGAAGCACCCGATCTCTGTGTCCGCAAACCTGCACCCTAGAGTGGCTCAGTATGAGCCAGTCGTCGATATAGTTCAGGATGCGAACCCCGTGCTGCCGAAGGGGCCAAGGGCTGCCTCTGCAATCTTCGTAAAGACGCGAGGGGACAGTGATAGCCCGAATGGGAGGACCGCGTACTGGTATGCTCTCCCCTCGAAAGCAAACCATAGGAACGGTCTGTGTCGAGGAAGGATGGAGACATGAAAGTAGACGTACTTCAGGTCGATCGCTGCAAACCAATCGTGAGGACGAACGCATTCGAAAAGGCGTTTCGCAGTCAACATCTTGAACGGAAGCCGGTGGAGGGATCGGTTCAAGATGCGAAGGTCCAGGATTGGTCGTAACCCACCGGTTTTCTTGGATACAATGAAGTAGGGGCTGTAGAACCCCGACCTCATTTCGGCTGGAGGGACAGGCTCGATCGCACCCTTCGCCAGCAGGGTGGCAATCTCCGCACGCATGACGGGGGCGTTGGCCCCGATCATGGTATAGCGGACTCCCCTGTAGCGGGGAGGAGCCTGCGCGAACTGAATCGCGAGTCCCAGAAACTGCACCACTATAGTAGGTCTACTGATAATATTTACAAAATATTTACACTATAGTAGGTCTACTGATAATATTTACACAATATTTACACTATAGCAGGTCTACTGATAATATTTACAATAATTTATTGAATTTGATAGGTGTCTCTCACATTGTCCCACAGCAACATTATAATAGTGTACATTAATGTACAATGTTTTATAATAATAATTTATTCTATTTAGTGCCCAATTCATTAATTTAACATATTTAATATTGGGGCATCCAAGTTATTTGACATATTTGAAGTAACAGTAGTTACTTTCCCTGGTAATTAGTTAGTTTTATAATGATGTAACTCAGTTACTAACTCAGTTACTATTTGTAATTAGTAACTATAGTTACTAGAGCCATTAGTAGCACTCATGTGTTTTCGGGGGTCAGTCCGGCGGAATTGCTCATGGGAAGGAAAGTACGTACTACCCTACCCACCTTACCGGAAAACCTGAAACCAAAGTGCCCAAACAAATCAAGCGTAAAAGAGAAAGATAAAGCAGCGAAAGAAAAGCAAGCAAACTACTTTAACAGGCGACATGGCGTGAAGGACTTACCTGTTCTCAGACCAGGGGATTCAGTCTTGTTAAAGCTGGATGATGAATCACGATAGATCTGAGGACCCGTTACGGTGCTGAAGGAGAGCAGTACTCCAAGATCATATGAGGTCTTCAGCGAAAAGGAGAAAGTATAGTCTTAAAGGGGTCATAGAATGCCATTTTTGTACAAGTTAATATGATTCTTTAGTGTCTAAATGAAAAGTTTGTAATATACTTTAATTAAAAATTCTCATTAGTATTGTAAGAAAACACTCATTTTACCTGGTCAAAACCAGCTCTGTTTTCAGCAAGTAATTTCAGTGTATGTGACTTTAAATGATAATGAGCTCTGCTCACCCCGCCCCCTCTGCTCTGTGGGGCGTTCGGTTCGACCCGACACAACACGACAACACACGTGGAGTGTTGCCTTGACAACACTTGAGGGTATATTTTCGAGAAATAATGGCAACGGGAGTCTCTGAGGACACATCTGAGCAACCGTATCATTTTGAACCGGAGTCGGACCAGGAACAGATGACGAACCCATCGAAGTTCGAACAGGACGTTTCTGAACGGTTGGGTAACGACATGTCACTTTGATCTATGTTTGTACTGGCAGAGTAGTGTAGTTGCTATGTGTTTACTGATGTGTTAGTTCATTGACAGATTGATGTTATGTTATAAGATTTTTTTTTTACATCATTTCTTAATCAGTAACAGACACCGTTATAAACCATGTACAAAAGTAAGCTTAGTGTAGTGTTACCACGTTAACTTTATCACCCGAGTACACAGTTTGTAATAACAAACATAACGCGTTGTTCATTATAAACGTGGGATTATGAATTATATTGAGAACGTCATACACAGAAAGCATGCCGTAATGTAACTTACCCTGTAAACTTTAGCCTCATTCATCGTGAAGCGTGCAAGCGATTTGCAAAGATTAATATAAAGGTTAATAAAACGTTACACTCACTTCTTCCTGAGGTGCAGCAGGAACACAATCCTTTTTTTCAAGAGCAGCTTATTAGCAAAACCTGCTTTATACTGACGCTCGTTTATAAAGCAGTCTGCTGAGAAATGATTCGCGCAAACATTGACGTTAATCGGGGGGAATATTCCCTTCTAAAACAAAACTCAGCAGCCACTGGGTCTTCAGCGGTTCGGATTTAGGAACATCAAAATGACTGCTGTGTTCGTTATTACACCCAACAACAGAACACCACAATCGCTTAGACGCCATTCTGCTCCAGAGTATCAACAATGGCGGACTGATGACAGCTCGCTCAGGGCGGGTCTGTGTTGAAACGCTGCTGTCAATCAACAATCGTAGGAGGGGCGTACACCGTGTAACGTCACACGATCAGACGGCTCGATTTGAGACAGGGGAAAATATTAGAGATTAGAGATTAAAAAAAAAAGCACTGGATGTATTTTTATCATTATAGGATGGTTGTGTACAGGCACTGCCAACACACATTTCCGTATAATCAACTTGTAAAAGTGCATGTACCATTATATGACCCCTTTAAAAAAATCTTTAAAAAAGTTTACTGTCACATGAAATAAGACAAAGGATTCAATTGCAAGTGAAACAATGACTATTTGTTAGTCACTCATGAGAGTAGTGTAACAGGGCCAGATGCAGAATTGATGCCTGGAAAGTCAGTCGCTTGGCAGGGCAGGGACTCAATGGGCAACCCAGATCCTCTGTGGAAGTGAAAGGAGCGATCAGGAGTCCAGTCACCGCTGAACGCAGACGAAAAACAATCCCAGATGTTTTCAGGGAAAACAGGCAGAGCGATCATAAAATCCAATAGGGAATCCACTGCAGACTCAGGAGAACGGCCAGGAGACAGACAAACACAGGAACAAAAACCAACGATCTGACGAACACCAAACGAATGACAATGAGTAAAAATACACACAGATAATGAGTGGCAGCTGGCGCTGATAATCAGTGGCCACACCCACACACACACATTCAGAGCGAGAATGAGTCAGTGAATTCATGAACCGTGACATTCGTCTCAGCAGGGATGAATTAGCAATTGCTCCATATTCATGATTACGGGTGGAGGAGCTACTTTATGACATCTCTGCGGCTGAAGTGAAAGTGAAAGTGAACTGCAGTGAAAGACTTGTGAAGGGGAAACTATAACAGATGAACTGAAGCTTCTTCAGACACACACGTCTTTATTCACACGCACTGAAACTAGTGATCACCGCTGATATTCACTCAGGTAAGTGATGGAAATGTAAGAGCTTTCAGAGGTTTTAAACTCTAAAATAGTATCAGTAAAGTTTGATATCTTCAAAACTACAGTTACAATTATAAATACACTAATCTACATTAAATTACACGTAATGTTTAGATGTATTTATCTGTGGTGAGAAATATTTTCTGGGGAAATCACTTAAAAAAAACCCAAATAATTTCACCCTTTTTTGTGTTGTCTTTATTTAGAAAGAACTTTGTGTTATGATAATGTTGTTGTAAAGACCTCTTACATACTCCGAGACACATTCACATGTAGTTTTTCTTCTAGCACAGATATGACAATCAAGTACTTTGACTTAAAAACAGCGTTTATTAATTTGTCTTTTTATATCTAGGCTCAGTGAAATATTTCCAAACATAACATTATCTTTTTGTTTTTTTGCTAAATTTACCAGTTTATGAGATTAAACATGAGCACAGATATAAATGAAATGATTCAGTTTTTAAAAAAAGAAAAATATAGAAGTTAATTCACAAGTTAAACCAGTTTACAAGATTGAATAGGATACAACAGGGCAAAGGCACACCTTAACCCTATAACTGGCAACGTATCCTGGGTGATACACACATTTGAGAGGCAGTGGCGAGAGGCAGGGAAAGTGTAGGTCTCATTTCTTGGTTTCATGTTGAAAGAGTGTTCGTTGCGAATATTTATATCTGGTGAATTTGTTCATACATTCTTTGTTTAGCTCACGGGGAACATTTAAAAACAACATGACCACCTTTAGTGGCAAAAATACTCACCTTCAGATAAAAGTAGATATATTTCACATATTTACAATATTTGGAGGGGACTTGCATGTTTAAAAAAATGTTGTTAAGCATTATCTTAGTACGTTTATGTTGAAATTTTATGAACTATTTTTTTTTATTTTTCATAATCTGTTGAGTATAATATTTATACATCAGGAAAAAAATAATTTTATGGCTCATATATGCAATTCATTGCAAATCAATGGTACCTGAGAGATGGACAAATAAATGTTCCCCAAAAGCCGTCAAAAAATGAAAAAATGGCTGAACTATCAATCAGAAGACAGAAGGTATGAAGTAGATTGTGTACAACAGGTTTTTCAGCAAAGTTTTGGTCCAGAAATAATCAGATCCAGATCCAATAGTTTTAAACTTCAACAGAGTACCCGCCTTCAAAAGTAAACGCTTGCCAATGGAGAGTGGCCAGACTCTCTGTACAAATGAAATGTACGTGAGTCTGGTAAGACCAGGCAACCAAATTTCCACATTCATCATCAAAAGTGGTTGTTAAGAAAAGTGCTGAGAGTTTTATGGCATCTGGTAGTTTAAAAGAGAATAAAGTCAAATGCACCTTTTACCTCTGTGTGTCTTCAACCCTGTTGTACCCTTCTAGGAATTTACTTTCCACCTGTGGTTGTTGTTGAAGTACACGTGCAAGTGCAGTTCTTTTCTAACTGTACATACCCATGTTAGTCAGCCAAACTCATATCAGCCAGCAATTTTATATTGCAACCTTAAGTATTATCCACACACATTGTTCAATTAAGTACTGTAGATGATATATTGTCATTACTTATCTTTTCAGCCATGGCGTCCTCCAGTGGTCCAGCACTAAATGAGGAGCTCCAGTGCTCCATCTGTCTGGAAGTGTTCACTGATCCAGTCACCACTCCATGTGGACACAACTTCTGCAGATCCTGCCTGAGCAAGTGCTGGACGAACACAAAGACCTGCTTCTGTCCACTCTGTAAAGACACATTCAGCAAAAGACTTGATCTCAAGATTAATACAACACTCAGAGAGGTTGCGCAACACTTTAAGGAGAAGCTCAATCTAGGAGAACCTGAGGTGTTCTGTGACATCTGTGATGAAAGAAAGCAGAAAGCTGTGAAGACCTGCCTTACGTGTCAAAGCTCTTACTGTGACTCTCATCTGGAGCCTCATCGCAGAGTCCAACGTCTAAAGAAACACACACTGATCACTGCCGTGGAAAATCTGGAGGATTATATATGCCAGAAACACGAGAGACCTCTGGAGCTGTTCTGCAGAGATGATCAGACGTGTGTGTGTCTGTTTTGCACTGAAGGAGAACACAGGACTCACAACACTGTCCCTATAGAGGAGGAGAGTCGAGAGAAGAAGGTAAAGAGTTACAGGCAAAACATTTTAAACACCCCATGAAATGCTTCCTGTGTGTTGACGTTGGTGCAGGTCATTTTGATGGGCTTGTCCCTTTTTTTTTTATTAATCACCTATAAGTTAATTTTGTCCATTTTTGAGAATGAAATGTCTCGGTTAAGTATTTAAACCTTGTTCCCTGGGGAATGGAGACGTTACACCAGGAACGTACTGACGAAATAGGAGTCTTGCCTGAGAGCCCAATCACCTTTGAGTGGTAACAAAACAAATTTGCACCGCAAACTCTGCCCCACCGTGTGGGTATATAAGAAGGCGCACATGCAATCTCGCACTGTTACCTGCTGTGGAGCTGAGAAACTGAGCCTGTTTCAGCGGTACAGTGGTTGTAGCACAAGGACGTTCCCTTCAGTCAGTTCCCTGAGAAACGAACTGACGAAACGGGGTTCCCTATCTAGTCTCGCCACAAAGGCTGTCTTCTGGTGCCTTGTGTGAGCCTTAGCTCACTGTTGTGAGGCTATCACAAGCAAAGGGCTAGGCTAACACGAGAAAACCATGGTACACTGGGTGGCAGGATACATATTAAAGATCTCTGAGGTACCCAGCGTGCAGGGTGGAATATTTCAACCTTGGAGATGGCAAGAAGTCTTGCCAAGGGAAAAACACGTGCTCGGAGGAGACTTATCGTGGACATACATGAGTTGGTTTCCCAGTCGGGGAACCAAGCACATGGAGGCACCTAGCCTGACACGAGGGCTGACCAACCGGGCACACACTCTGGTGTTGATGTCAACAGTGCTGGAGGAACTCTGGGCTTAACTGAAAACCTAACCTGAGTAGAAAAACACATGTATTCAGTCTGTGGAGTGGAATGGCGCAGCAAGCGATGACACAGAGCAAATCCTACTAACTGGCTATTTGGAGCGAGTATATAAGAGGACACTGGCTCCACACGGACACTGTAGAATCTCGCAAATGTATTGGGTGTTGCCCAGCCTGCAGCTCTACGGATGTCTGTCAGTGAGGCGCCATATCAATGCCCAGAAGGAAGCACAGTTCCTGGTAGAGTGTGCTTTTGCCCCTAGGGGACATGGCAGGCCTTGAGCCTGATAAGTCAAGGCTCTGCTTGGAGAGAGCCTTTCCCTTCTGCTGCCCTCTGCAACCGACAAAGAGCTGGTTTAAGATCCTGAAGCACTGAGTTCTGTCTATGTAAGCGCGGAGTGTGGACAGAGCAATGCCAAGGCTGGGTCTGCCTCCTCCAGGGGCAGCGCTTGCAAGTTCACCACTTGATCCCTGAAGGGAGTGGTGGGAACCTTGGGCACCTTGGGTCGGGTCTCAGGATCACAATTTCGAGCCGGCCCGAATTCCAGACACGCTTTATCAACCGAAAATGCCTGCAGGTACCGACCCTCTTAACCGAGGCCAAAGCCGTCAGTAGTGCCTTCAACAAGAGGTATTTAAGCTCCACCGAGTGCAGTGGCTTGAAGGGTGCTCTCTACAGTGCAGATAAAACCACTGAGAGATCCCAAGAGGGAGTCTGCTGAGAGCGAGGCGGATTTAACCTGATGACCAGGTTGTGCTTCCCCACACCAGGTGACGAAGAGGTTCCACTTCAAAGCATAGGCGTGTCTCGTGGACAAAATTGTGATGATAGCCACCACCTGAGGTGGTAGGGTACTCAACCCTTCCGGGTGCCAAAGGGTGCCCGTCTCTGAGAAAGAAAGTCCATCCTCAGAGAAATGGACCAGGGAGGGGCTGTCGCGAGGAGCACCAGTTCGGAGAACCAGGTCCAGTTGGGACAATAAGCCGCAACCAAAAGGACCTGCTCTTTGTCCTCCCTGATCTTGTACAGAACCTGTATGAACCTGATGGTTGAAATTCACTAATGTCACCATTTTGTCTGATCGGACCAGTACGTGCTTGCCGTTCAGCAACGTCCGAAAACGGTGCAGAGCAAGACGTACGGCCAGCAACTCGAGGCGCTGGGGTCCTGTCCAGGAGCCTGCGGCAGCACATGGTGCCCCAGCCTGTAGTGGAGGCATCCGTTGACACAACAACATGCCTGGAAACTCGGTCTAAGGGCACTCCAGCCGGAAGAAAAGAGAGGTTCGACCACGAAGTGAAGGTTTGGTGGCCAGAGTGACTGACACCCGGAGCGCGTCTTGCTGCCATGCCCATCTCTGGACTCGGATGTGAAGCCAGTGCTGAAGCGGTCTCATATGAAGCAACCCGAGTGGTGTGACGGCCACTGTGGATGCCATATGCCCCAGGAGCCCCTGAAATAGTTTCAGTGGAACCACTATCTTGCCCTCGAATTGACTCAATTCAGCAGTGACTGCGCGCGCACATGCTAGCTCGTAAGCTGTGCATACATGGTGAGCACCAGGTCCCTGTGTTCGCATAACTGATCCCGAGAATGAGCTAGAATAAGCCAGCCAATCCTGTGCTGCCTGAGAGCTACAAGGACCTTTGTAAAGACGCAAGGAGACAGGGACAACCCGAATGGGAGAACCGTATACCGGTATGCCTGCCCCTCGAAAGCAAACTGTCTGTGTTGAGGAAGAAATGAGATATGAGAAATTAAATATTTAACTATATTACTTTCTATTTAATTATGTTGCATTATTTTCCTGTTACCATTGTGAAGCTGCTTTGAAACCATCTGCACTGTTAAAAGCGCTATATAAATAAAGGTGACTTGACTTGACATGAAAGTACGTACCCTTCAGGTCAATCGCTGCAAACCAGTCTGATGGACGAATGCATTCGAAGATGCGTTTGGGTGTCAACATCTTGAATGGAAGCCTATGAAGGGTTTGGTTCAAGATGCACAGGTCCAGGATTGGTTGTAACCCACCATTCTTCTTGGGTACAATGAAGTAGGGGCGGTAGAAGCCGGACTTCATCTCGGCTGGAGGGACCGGTTCAATCGCACCCTTCACCAGTAGGGCTGTGATCTCCACATACATGACAGGGACATTGCCACCCACCATGGTTAAGCGGACTCAGCCGGGAGCTCCACGGCTTGCAGCGTGAGAGAGGGGGTGCAGGCAGAGGAAGATTCGTCAGGGTAATCCACCATAATCGGATCACCCTGGCCATCAACCAAAGTATAAATGGGTCTGTGTTTTTCTCTGTATGTATTATCAGGTGGTTCAAACACAGAAAGACGTTCAGCAGATGATCCAGGGCAGAATGAAGAAGATTCAAGAGATCAAACAGTCAGTAGAGCTGAGAAAGGTGAGAGGAAAAATTATTAAAATAATTTATTTTCTTGCACTTTAGGCTACAACTTGTGATCTTTCTTCGAGAAGTGTTCCCTGAACTGACTCTTTCTCTTTTTTGCAGACTCTAACCCCCAGTTTCCTTACTTCATCTCGAACCGTCCAGATTTCAAACAGGATGATTATTGGTCTGGGTATCCTGGTGGTAGCATTGATCATCTTGCCTAAACAATATACTATGAGTGCGAGAAAGTGTGTAAGTGCATTGGTTTAAGGGTGTAGGGTTGGTGTGTCTTTAGCTGCTTCTTGAACAATGTTTAGGTGGAGGTTAAAATAAATAAATACAGAATTTAAATGGGTTTAGGGTGGAAAATACAGTAAAAAGATTTTTTTAGTAAAATTATCAATTGTCACTTTTTGCAAATATATTTAATTTTCAAAATATGTACTCATTCAGTTTTATTCATATACCTAATATGTTGAAAATGCAAAATGGAAAAATGCTTCTAGTCTTGTCACAGTCAATTCATTACATGAATCACTTAAATGAAAGTTTCAATTCAAAACAACGAAAATGGACAAAAAAAGTATAGGTTGCATCACTGGATATTACTGTTGGTCAGTTAATATTCCTATTGTAAATCAGTTATCAAATACTAGTTTTAAATATTTAGCTATACTTACATCTTACCTCAACTCTTTCACCATTAAAAACTGAATTTTGAGCTGAATTTCGCACTTTCGTAAACAGTAAAACTTGCCGCCTTTGATTTGATTTAGAGAAGAGAGATCCATGAACTGAACTGAGTGTGTCAGCAGAGGGAGAACAAGTTTAATTAACAGTCTTCTCTCTCCTGCTGTAGATGTGCTCCGACAACTGGACTGAGATCAGGATTGACTCTGATGTGAATGTGAACTCTCTGTATAGAGCTCTGACTCAACTGAAGGAAACTCATGAGACACTAAATGAAAAACTCAGTCAAACTGGTATGTGAACATCAATTTAAGATTTTTGCCAGTAACTAATAAAATACATATTTCAAAAAAAGTTCATTTTTAGCATCTGTGATGTACTGGTGATTACCATATTATTATAAAATCACTTAAAGTTGATCTGACGAAACTATCCCTGTACAAACTCTATTCACAGCCATCATGTCAATGACACACAACCAGAAGTCTGACTACAAAATACACTATCTAAAAATATTTCCCACCTCACAAGGATAATCATATAATTAGAATATCATCAAAAAGTTGATTTATTTCACGAATTCCATTCAAAAAGTGAAACTTGTATATTATATTTATTCATTACACACAGACTGATATATTTTAAATGTTTATTTCTTTTAATTTTGATGATTATAACAGACAACTAAGAAAAATCCCAAATTCAGTATCTCATAAAATTAGAATATTACTTAAAGGTCCCATGGCATGGCATTTTTCTATTATTTTATAATGTTTCCTGAGGTGTACTTATATTGTTAGTATGATTTTTACATCATAAAATGTCATAATTTAGAAATAAAAGGCATTTTTTCAATACTGATGTTTGCCCTGTGGCTGAATGCCCTGTTACAAGAGGCGCGTCTGCTGTGAGACTTCAGTAAAAACGCCCACTGTTGTGATTGGCTGACAGGGGGGAGGGGGCGTGGTTTAACGAGGTCTACGAGGCACGAGCAGGAAGGAGCTGCTGCCAGAGAGACGGATGGACCTGAGTTCACTTCACATCAGTTCTGTCAGTCTCACTTCAGTGAACTGTTGAAGTTACAGCATTTACTTCAGGTTATTAGTTTATTTCTAGTCGGAGGGACTGTCACTCATGTCAGAAAGTTAGTAACTTTAGTAAATTATGGATCAGCGCTGACTGGAGACGCGAACCATTTAGAACAATTCAGTCCGATTTGGTGAACTGATTCGGTTCACTAAAAAGAACCGGTTCAAAAGAAAGATTGTTCGCGAACCGGACATCACTAATGTACCAGAGACTGAGCTCAGCGATTGCTAACAAAGTTATTTATAGTAACTACTGAGTTGTGAGAGCGCTGTCAGTCAGCGCGAGTTTATTGTGTTTGTATCTGAGAGTTCTGAATAAACACGAGTCCCAGTCACACAGAGTCCGTCTTCATCATTATTACCAACTTTGTAACACATGCAAAGTACCATTACAGCTGTCGAGATGAACGAGTTACGAGTAAGTGTTGATAATAGCTTTATTTTTAGATATGTTCCAATCATATGAAAAGCGTCAGTGACGCGCATTGAGTACACAGCGCAAACAAAGATACAACAGCAGTAACCGAATGTAATCCAGTTTATTGTGGGGAAAGCTGGCTAGCCTAGCACGGATACACCGCGCCCACCCCCCTTCTGCTTAATCTCTGGCCGCGTTTGGTGCCTCCGCTGTGGGCCAGATGCAGTACTGGGGGTCGGGGATGTTGAAGGCCGAGCTTCGGCGTGCGTGAGCTTTATCTCTAAAGAGATGTGAGTCTGCTGATGTTGAGCAGAAACGACTCTATGCACATTTTAGAACAGATAGACGTGACGAGGACGAACAAAAACACTGACTCACAAGATAGAAAACACAAAAACACCATTCTGTCGGGAGAGAGAGAAGCCGCAGTGTGTGCACGAATAATAAATAATTACCTACACATCAGAAATCACTGATCACAGATCAGAAGGTACTGAAAAAACACTTCTGTTTTCATTTGTACATCCAAACAATGAGAAACTGCCAGCGTTCACTCGTTCCAAGCAATGATCTCTCTAGCGCTTGCATGGGCGTGGCAGATTCTCTGGGTGGAGGAAAGGGAGGAAACCGTTCCTGCTTGGACGTCAAACCAGGAGACTTCAGGATTGGCTCGTCTGGCCTGTCATTTTCTCAAAGGCAGAGAAAGACAGCCAGAACTCGGGTTTACACCGATCAACATTTCTATCCACTTTTGGACAATATTCAGGCTAGGGGAACTCATATTAATGTTGAAAAATCTCATAAAATGAAAATTTCATGCCATGGGACCTAATACAAAGAAAGGATTTTTAGAAATATTGGCCAACTGAAAAGTATGAACATGAAAAGTATGAGCATGTACAGAACTCAATACTTAGTTGCAGCTCCTTTTGCCTGAATTACTGCAGCAATGTGGCGTGGCATGGAGTCGATCAGTCTGTGGCTCTGCTCAGGTGTTATGAGAGCCCAGGTTGCTCTGAACGTGGCCTTCAGCTCTTCTGCATTGTTGGGTCTGGCATATCGCATCTTCCTCTTCACAATACCCCATAGATTTTCTATGGAGTTAAGGTCAGGCGAGTTTGCCGGCCAATTAAGAACAGGGATACCATTGTCCTTAAACCAGGTACTGGTTGCTTTGGCACTGTGTGCTGATCCCAGTCCTGTTGGAAAATGAAATCTGCATCTCCATAAAGTTGGTCAGCAGCAGGAAGCATGAAGTGCTCTAAAACTTCCTGGTAAACGGCTGCGTTGACCTTGGACCTCAGAAAACACAGCGGACCAACACCAGCAGATGACATGGCACCCCAAACCATCACTGACTATGGAAACTTTACACTGTACCTCAAGCAACATGGATTGTGTGCCTCTCCTCGCTTCCTCTAGACTTTGGGACCCTGATTTCCAAAGGAATTGCAAAATTTACTTTCATCAGAGAACATAACTTTGGACCACTTTTTTTCCTTTTTGTCTTTAGCACAGGCGAGACGCTTCTGACGCTGTCTGTTGTTCAAGAGTGGCTTGACACAAGGAATGCAACAGCTGAAACCAATGTCTTGCATGCGTCTGTGCGTAGTGGTTCTTGAAGCACTGACTCCAGCTGCAGTCCACTCTTTGTGAATCTCCCCCACATTTTTGAATGGGTTTTGTTTCACAATCCTCTCCAGGTGCGGTTATCCCTATTAATTGTATACTTTTTTTCTACCACATTTTTTCCTTCCCTTCGCATCTCTATTAATGTTCTTGGACAGCTCTGTGAACAGTCAGACTCTTTTGCAATTACCTTTTGTGTCTTGCAAGGTGTCAATGGTCGTCTTTTGGACAACTGTCAAGTCAGCAGTCTTCCCTGTGATTGTGTAGCCTACAGAACTAGACTGAGAGACCATTTAAAGGCCTTTGCAGGTGTTTTGAGTTAATTGGCTGATTAGAATGTGGCACCTGGTTTCTTCAATATTGAACCTTTTCACAATATTCAAATTTTCTGAGATATTGAATTTGGGATTTTCCTTAGTTGTCTGTTATAATCATCAAAATTAAAAGAAATAAACGTTTGAAATATATCAGTCTGTGTGTAATGAATGAATATAATATACAAGTTTCACTTTTTGAAAGGAATTAGTGAAATAAATAAACTTTTTGATGATATTCTAATTATATGACCAGCACCTGTATAGCAAAAATACTTTTTTTTTTACATAGAATAATTATAATTACAGTTTTAATAAAAATACAAGCTTGAAATTTCTGCTTTTAAATCCTCTGGTATGATTGTCCCATAGACCTCCATTATAAGTCCATTTATGTTAAACACATTCTGCATTATGTTTTTCAAACGGTGGGACGAACAACATTTACACACCCCTGATGCTGCCAATAGAGAGAAACGTCTTGGTTACGTATGTAACCTTAGTTTCCTGAAGAGGAAACGAGACGCTGCTTCGAAATGCTGTGAGAATGCTTCCGCGTGATTGCGTTGTGAAGCATGTTTGGAATCAATCCAATGGAAAGACAAAACGTCATAGGCGGGTGACGTCATAGACCAGAAACTATAAAGCACCCATCAAAACAAACCGCGCTAGCTTCTGAAAAGCCTGAAGTAAGTCGATCACAGGCACACAGGGAGTATGGCAGGAGTCTCGTTCCCTCTTTAGGGAACTAAGGTTACATTCGCAACGAGATGTTCCCTTTCAGGGGAACTCACGCTGCATCAAAACGCTGTGAGAACGCAATACCCACATCGCCATAAGAACAAGTGACCGTATGTGTGAAACCGAAATGCACACTATTAAGATGGCACCTGTGCCCCAGGACTGGAGCCAACATCCAGTTCATAGAGCCTGACAAATGTATGTGGCGAGGACCAGCCTGCCGTATCACACACATCTTGAAGGGAAACTTCCGAAAATAAAGCTTTAGAAGCAGCAATACCCCTGGTAGAGTGAGCCTGTACAGCCAAAACTGAAGGCTGACCAGCCGCCTCATAAGCAATCATGAGATGGCCTCAACCACCCACTTGCTCATTATCTGCTTAGATGCAGGGTACCCTTTCCTAGGAGTCCCAAAACAAACAAACAACTGTTCAGCTTTCCTCCATTGGGCAGCTCTGTGGACATAAGCATCCAGTGCCCTAACCGGGCACAGCAGATTTAGTTTCTCTTAGGCCTGAAGCACAATAGGTCGTACAGAAATAGTAGGAACCTTAGGAATATAACCCAGCCTAGGATGAAGAAAAGCCTTCACCATGCTGGGCGCAAATTCCAAGCACGAGGGAACCACAGAGAGGGACTGAATTCTTTGAGAGATTAAATGGCAATAAGAAAAATTGTTTTAAGTGTGAGAAACATTTCAGACACTTCTTCAATAGGCTCAAAGGGAGCCAAAGAAAGGCCCTGCAACACAGTGGCCAGATTCCAGGCAGGAACCCTCGTACAAACAACAGGCCTAAGTCTTAAAGTACCACGAAGGAAACAAGTCACTAGTGGGTGTCTCCCCAGTGAAATACCACTCAAAGGAGTGTGGAAAGCAGCTAAGGCCGCCACGTACACCTTTATTGTGGAGGGGGATAACCCTGCTGAGAATCTATCCTGCAGGAACTCCAGCACTGTACCAACCGGGCAGTTAACTGGGTCCAACTGGCGATCTCCACACCATGAAGTGAATAATCTCCACAACAATGCATACAATTTCCTTATGGATGGAGCTCTGGAGTGAAGGATGGTCTCAACAATCTCAGCTGAGAGACCTAAACTCTTTATTTTTATCTATGAGCTGGGTCTCCTCAGAGGCCAAGCCCACAGTTTCCACAACTCCGGGCGGGGGTGAAGGATCAACCTGCTCGCCTGAGAGAGAAGGTCTCTCCTGGTCAGAATCTCAAGAGGAGCCTTCCAGAAGAGACACTAGGTCCGAGAACCAACTCAGGCCAGCCAGTACGGGGCTGCTAACAGCAGACAGCGCTCCCGTCCCGGCGAACTCTCTCCAGAACTCCCGAAAGCAGAGCAATCAGGGGGAAAGAGTACAGGGGAGGCCTCGGAGGAGGTGGATGTGTCAGAGAAAACCACAGAGGGCAGTGAGAGTTCTCTAAAGAAGCAGACAGATCTACTATTGCTTTTCCAAACTTTTCCTACAAGAGCTCCACCACCTCGGGGTGGAGTCTCCATTCCCCGGGCCTTGGGCCCCTGCCTCGACAGGATGTCCGCTTCCTGGTTTAGGACCCCTGGGATGTAAACTGCCCTGATGGACAGCAGTTTCCCTTGGGCCCACAGGAGGATCTGGTGTGCCAACTTGTATAAGGAGCGCGACCACAGACCCCCCTGATGATTTATGCAAGCAACCACCGATGTGTTGTCTGACCAAACAAGCACATGGTGGCCCTTGAGGTCTAGCAGGAAGTGCTTCAGAGCCTGAAAAACCACCATCATTTCTAGGCGATTATGTGCCATGAGAGTTGATGGACACAAAACCTGATGCCACAAAACCTGAGTCGAGCCACTCATGATCGCTCCTCAGCCCACGAGGGAAGACTCTGTCATTAGCGTAACGCAACGAATGTGAGTCCCCAACACCGGGCTTTGGGACATACACCAAGGGTCTTTCCACATGTCTAAAGCACGAAGGCATCGCCGTGTAACTTTGATCATGCGGAGCGGGTATCCCCTCGGGGAAAACCCCTTGGTTCTGAGCCACCACTGCCACTGTCTTATGCTCAGCAGGCCAAAAGGTATCCCGTTGGATGCAGCTGCCATAAGACCTAACAATTTCTGAAACTGTTTGACAGTGAGAAGCCAGCTTTGGTTCCTTTACTGATGAGAGAATGTTGAACCTCCATATGCTTTGTTACTGAGCAAAAGATCAACCAATCGTTGATATAAATGAGTATGCGGGTGCCCTGCAGGGACCGGAGCCGCGGGGAATGCAAGCTGAAGCGCTCTCCTCAAAGAACACTCGGCGTGAGGGCAGCGTTATCATGGCCAGACGCTCACAAGGCTCACAACCAGCTCCCTCGAGAGCTGCCTGAGCACCACACACACACAAATATGTACATACATATACACACATATACATGTGTGTGGTGAAAAAATCCTGCCTAGTCTCAACTAAAGATGAACAAAAACACCAAGTCTGACAGACAATGATTCACACAGAGCACTTGCTGAAGGCACAGAAGCTAGCACGGCTTGTTTTCACGGGTGCTTTATAGTTTCCGGTCTATAACTTGAAAGGGAACTCACTGTTAACCTGAAAATATTCCTATAAATATTTCTTCATTATATTGTCATCTGTGTTCGCAGGGTTGAAGTGGGCTCAGAATTATGCAGGTACAGTGTGATTGACACCATTTTCTTCAATACACTTACAATACTTTTGTTTATAATGTGTTTTATAGACATGAAAATGTTTGTTCTAAAGTTGATTGATAATGTCTGATCTCTCTCAGTGGATGTGACTCTGGATCCTAATACAGCGAATCCATATCTCATCCTGTCTGATGATGGAAAACAAGTCAGTCATGGAGACATTAAACAGGACGTCCCAGAAAACCCAAAGAGATTTGATGAGAGTTCTTGTGTTCTGGCAAAGCAGGGATTCAGTTCAGGCAGATTTTACTATGAGGTGCAGGTGAAGGGAAAGACTGGGTGGAGATTAGGAGTGGCCAGAAAATCCATTAACAGGAAGGGGATGATCACACTGAGACCTGATAATGGAGTCTGGACTATGATTCTGATAAATAAGGATAAATATTTAGCTTGTGATAATTCACTTGTCTCTTTATCTCTGAGAGGGAAACCTGAGAAGGTGGGTGTGTTTGTGGATTATGAGGAGGGTCTGGTCTCTTTTTATGATGTGGAGTCCAGATCTCATATCTACTCTTTCACTGGTCAGACTTTCACTGACAAACTCTATCCATTTTTAAGCCCATACCTTAATGATAAAGGTAAAAACTCAAACCCACTAATAATCTCACCTTTAATGGATTAGAATATGTGAATGAAAACCAAAAAAAAAAAATTTATTTGCACAAACTAAAATAAAGCACAACCCCAAATCAGAAAATGTTGGGACAGTATGGAAAACGCAAAAAAAAAAAAAGAAGTGATTTCTAAATTTACTTTGACTTGTATTTCATTGCAGACAATATGAACACAAAATATTTAATGTTTTGTCTGGTCAACTTCATGTCATTTGTAAATATGCATCCTTTCCTGTCATTCAGACCTGCAACACATTTCAAAAAAAGTTGGGACAGTAAAGCATTTACCACTTTGTAATGTTGCCATTCCTTTTCACAACACTTAAAAGACGTTTAGGGACTGAAGACACCAAGTGATGAAGTGTTTCAGGTGTAATTTTATCCCATTCTTCCTGCAAACAAGTCTTAAAGGGGTCATAGAATGACATTTTTGTACAAGTTAATATGATTCTTTAGTGTCTAAATGAAAAGTTTGTAATATACTTTAATTAAAAATTCTCATTAGTATTGTAAGAAAACACTCATTTTACCTGGTCAAAACCAGCTTAGTTTTCAGCAAGTCATTTCAGTGTATGTGACTTTAAATGATAATGAGCTTTGCTCACCCCGCCCCCTCTGCTCTGTGGGGCGTTCGGTTCGACCCGACACAACACCACAACACACGTGGAGTGTTGCCTTGACAACATTTGAGGGTATATTTTCGAGAAATAATGGCAATGGGAGTCTCTGAGGACACATCTGAGCAACCTTATCATTTTGAACCGGAGTCGGACCAGGAACAGATGACGAACGTTTCTGAATGGTTGGTTAACGTCATGTCACTTTGATCTATCTTTGTACTGGCAGAGTAGCGTAGTTGCTATGTGTTTACTGATGTGTTAGTTCATTGACAGATTGATGTTATGTTTTAAGATTTTTTTTTTTTACATTACTTTTTAATCAGTAACAGACACCGTTATAAACCATGTACAAAAGTAAGCTTAGTGTAGTGTTACCACGTTAACTTTATCACCCGAGTACACAGTTTGTAATAACAAACATAACGCGTTGTTCATTATAAACGTGGGATTATGAATTATATTGAGAACGTCATACACAGAAAGCATGCTGTAATGTAACTTACCCTGTAAACTTTAGCCTCATTCATCGTGAAGCGTGCAAGCGATTTGCAAAGATTAATATAAAGGTTAATAAAACGTTACACTCACATCTGAGGTGCAGCAGGAACACGATCCTTTTTTCAAGAGCAGCTTATTAGCAAAACCTGCTTTATACTGACGCTCGTTTATAAAGCAGTCTGCTGAGAAATGATTGCGCAAACATTGACGTTGATCGGGGGGGAATATTCCCTTCTAAAACAAAACTCAGCACTGCAGCCACTGGGTCTTCAGCGGTTCGGATTTAGGAACATCAAAATGACTGCTGTGTTCGTTATTACACCCAACAACACAACACCACAATCGCTTAGACGCCATTCTTCTCCAGAGTATCAACAATGGCGGACTGATGACAGCTCGCTCAGGGCGGGTCTGTGTTGAAACGCTGCTGTCAATCAACAATCTTAGGAGGGGCGTACACCGTGTAACGTCACACGGTCAGACGGCTCGATTTGAGACAGGGGAAAATATATAAGGAGATTAAAAAAAAACACTGGATGTATTTTTATCATTATAGGATGGTTGTGTACAGGCACTGCCAACACACATTTCCGTATAATCAACTTGTAAAAGTGCATGTACCATTCTATGACCCCTTTAAGGTGGGCAACAGTACGGGGTCTTCGTTGTCGCATTTTGCGCTTCAAAATGCGCCACACATTCTCTATTGGAGACAGGTCGGGACTGCAGGCAGGCCAGTCAAGTACCCGAACCCTCTTCCTCCGCAGCCAGGACTTTGTAATGTGTGCAGAATGTGGTTTTGCATTGTCTTGTTGAAATATGCATGGACGTCCCTGGAAAAGATGTCTTCTTGAAGGCAGCATATTATGCTCCAAAATCTCTATGTACTTTTCAGCATTAATGGAGCCTTCACAGAAGTGCAAGTTACCTTTGCCAAGGGCACTGACACAACCCCATACCATGACAGACCCTGGCTTTTGGACTTGTTGCTGGTAACAGTCTGGATGATCCTTTTCTTCTTTGGTCCGGAGCACACTGCGTCTATTCCTCCCAAAAAATACCTGAAATACTGATTCATCTGACCACAGTACACGTTTCCACTGTGTGATGGTCCATCCCAGATGCCTCCGAGCCCAGAGAAGTCGACGGCGCTTCTGGACACTGTTAACATAGGGCTTCCTTTTGGCACAGTACAGTTTTAACTGGCATTTGTGGATGTAACTACGTATTGTGGTACTTGACAAAGGTTTGCCAAAGTAGTCCTGAGCCCATGTGGTGATATGGCTTCTAGATGAATGACGATTCTTGATGCAGTGCCGCCTGAGGGATCGGAGATCACGGTTGTTCAGCTTAGGCTTGCGCCCTTGTCCTTTACGCACTGAAATTCCTCCAGATTCCTTGAATCTTTTAATTATGTTATGCACTGTTGAATGTGAAATATCCAAATCTCTTCCTATCTTTCTTTGAGGAACATTGTTTTTAAATATTTCAATAATTTTCTCACGTATTTGTTGGCAAACTGGCGATCCTCGGCCCATCTTTGCTCCTAAAGGATTAGACCTTTCTTGGATGCTGCTTTTGTACCAAATCATAATTACAATCACCTGTTGACATCACCTGTTTCAAATCACATCATTATTTAACCATTTTACCTCATTACTAGCCCTAAATTGCTCCTGTCCCAACTTTTTTTGAAATGTGTTGCAGGTCTGAATGACAGGAAAGGATGCATATTTACAAATGTCATGAAGTTGACCAGACAAAACATGAAATATTTTGTGTTCATATTGTCTGCAATGAAATACAAGTCAAAGTAAATTTAGAAATCACTTCTTTTTTTTTTTTGCGTTTTCCATACTGTCCCAACTTTTTCTGATTTGGGGTTGTAGATTTCACCTACAACTGTACAGGAATGAATATGTGATGGACAAAAAGTGTACAAAAAGATGCAAAGACAAAAAAAAATCACTGACAAAACATCAAATATTATGAAATATTTGTGAGTTTTATGTTGTTTGAAAAAAACATTTTGTCACAGCTACATTTTGAAAGGCTAATTTGTTACAAATTTCTATATTTTTGTTCAACACACATATTTGTTTGCTTTTCTTTCATTTATACTTTGATTTTATGTACTTTTTGATATAAATCTACTATGAAATTTTACATCATTTGATTTAATATTATATGGTGAAATTCTACATAATATGCTACATTTCCAAACTTTCCAGAGTGTTTCTATTGTTATTTTGTAAGGAAATCTCTGAAGCAATTTTCTCTCTCTTTTCTCTCCAGTTGTTAATATTGAATGTCCCCAGCTGGCATTTTAACGTCGATTCACTGTTGAATCAACGTCAGGTGCCAGTGTTGGATAACCGTTGAATTTTGTTTAGATTTTGCAAATCCAATCAACGTTGAAATTTCAACGTCACTATAAAGTAGGGCTGTCAAAAGATTAATCACATCCAAAATAAAATTTGTGTTTACATAATATATTTGTCTGTACTCTGTATAATTATTATGTATGTATATATATATATATATATATATATATATATATATATATATATATATATATATATATATATATATATATATACACAACCACATTCATGTATATATTTAAGAAATATTTGCATGTATATACTGTATATACATCTATATAATTTATATTATATATAAATATAAATATCTTATATATAAATATAATACATTTTTATTAAATATATGCATGCTTGTGTGTGTTTTTATATATAAATAATAATTATACACAGTACACACACATATATTATGTAACACAAACTTTTATTTTGGATGAGATTAATCGCGATTAATCTTTTGACAGCCCTACTATAAAGTCCTGCTTTTTACCATTGTTTATTTTGTAAAACTGTTTTAACTGTATTGAGGTGTTCAACAGTAACACCAAACACCTTGAAATGGATACATAAATACTAAGTTTGCAGATACGCAGTCGGCAAGGAAGAACCCAATTGGTCAAATCAGGACCAGGAAGATTAATAAAGACATTCCACTGACGTAAGAAACATGCTTTATTACATGGCTGCAAGTGTGCCAACGTTTCACACAACATAATTTTACACATGTCGAACTTTAACCTTTAGAAACACGGCCCAAACATTGAACACGGCTGGTTAAATCTTCCCTTCATGTGACTTCTTTCTGCCACCGCCACCCATCCTCTCTGGTGCATATTTCAAGTATTTGGCCATGTATTCATCTACTTTTGTTGTAGTTGTATCAAATGAGCTCAAGACAGCGTCTGATGAGGGGGAAACAACAACAACAACAGATCAGTATTAGCAAACGCTAACCTAAATATTAAAATATTTAGCAAATATCAACTTTTGTGGCCAATGTTTCAAGTATATAAAGTAGTATTTATCAACATGCAAGGTCATTTATAATCATGTGCTGGGGCGAGCAACAAAATGGAGTTGGTAGGAACCAGTGCTGCCGGTAGAGAAGTTAGTCTAGAACCCAGAATGGAGTATTATATATGATATTAGAGCATGCTCCGTAGAGTCATCCAACTAAAATAATTTATTTTGAATTATTATTCTGCTTACTATATTCAATTATTTAAAACATTGTTACAAAACTATTATGTTAAAGCAAACTCACCACAGATTATCTTGTAGAGACGGGTCTTCACGAAGGCAACCTTCCCTCTTCTTCCTCTGAGGCTCATTATGGCCATCATTGTATTGGTCATAGTTCTGCCATGGAAAAACAGATTTATATTAGAATATTATATTGCAGTCAAGTTCATTCTCACAATACAACTTTGACTTGGAAGGATGTCCTGTCACTTTATCCACTACAGTAAAAGACCTGGGTGTTATATTAGACCGCAACTTGTCTTTCGAAAATGGCGCCGGCGACAACATAAATTTTTTCATTATTCAAAACAGTAAATGTTTATTTTATTTGTGTACATTTAAAATGACTACAAACGGTCATGCCTTTGAGAAAGAAAAAAAACAGGATGCACTGCTTTAGCACGTCTCGGTCTCCTTGAACATCTTTCTGGCGCACACCAGAAACATTAACTAAAATACAGCGAATACTTGACGCGCCTACTTTAAAAAGTCAACATTTCGATTATTTGACGTTAAATGCATTAAGTTTATTGATTCATGATAAAAAAACGTAACTTTACAGTCTGGAGAATACAGTAGGATATAGCAAATTATTTTGCAGGCCCCCTGGCACTTTGCTGGTCTAAAACTGCTGGTCTACACAGAAGAAAGCCCTGTCTAAGCTCTAATGTCTAGGCTCTGCCCCGGGACGGGTTGTGTCGAGCCTTTCGTTAGTCTGGTGGTTTGATGAGAAAAATATGAAATGTAGTTGCAATAAACGCGTTAAGAACCCGTACAGCTGTAGAAGCGCAGGACTATTCTGCTGTGCGTAACTGAGGAAGAACTGATGACGGAATAGTTTGATATTCAGCTGACCAATCAGCAGAAAGGGGTGTATAATTCACGCCCACGTGTAGAAATAAAATATTTAAACTGTTTATTCATTTTTCTACCTCTGAACAAAAAACTAAAAATCAAGCCGAAATCAAAAAAAAAAATTTCTGAGAAAAAAAACAAACAAAAACGACCTGTTTTCTCATTTTTCCACTTTCAATATTAAATCAAAAAACAACTGAACGAATGATACATGGATTAGAGAGAATCATCACTAGATTTATTGAGGCTAAATACTAATGAACTTAATGAATTTAATAAATTCAATGAAGACTTATAAAAAGTATTTTACTTATAAAAGTACCAAAGTGCAGGGTTTACGTAATTATTTACATTGTTCTGACTAAATTTTGAAGGGGTGATGAATTGAGAAAACAACTTTCCCTTGAGCTTTTGATATAATACACTCTTAAAAATAAAGGTTCTTTGGCGAGGTGTATGGTTCCATGAAGAACCATAAACATCCAAAGAACCCTTCCTTTGCACAAAAGGTTCTTTATAGCGTAGAAAGGTTCTTTAGACTATAAAAGGGTTAGAAAAAAATGGTTCTTTAAAGAACCTTTCCCAAATCGGTTCTTCAGGGAACCAAAAATGGTTCTTCTATGGCATCGCCGTGAAAACCCCTTTTTGGTTCTTCCTGGCACCCTTATTTTTAAGAGTGTAGGTCATGGTAATATAAGAATATCTTGTAAGTTTCAGAGCTGAAAACGATCAATCTCAGAATGTGCCAGGCTATGAAGTTAGAGTGTGGTGAAGCACCGCCTCAGAAGAAGAAGAATAACGCCTGATTCTGTAGCCCCGCCCACCGACTCAAACATACATTTACATTTATTTGTGGTTCTGGATATGCGTTGTTCACTCTCTTGACTTGAATGTTGAAGGAAAAATACAATCGCAGAAGTTTTGATCACGCAGTCTGCAACGTACTTGCGCACACCCGCACGTGTGTGTGTGAGCGGTTCGTGCTTTATATCCACCGATCGGGCGGGCCAAGTAATAAAAAAATAACATTCCAATCAATCGCGGGTGGATGAGAGATAAATCATTGTTTGTTTGATAAAGACGTTTTGCAAGCCCTGTGGGACGAATAATTCCGGTTGCCGTTTTCTCACATGCTTTAAAACAATCCCTCACTCGTACTCGCAGGGAGCCGAAGCTCATTAAATATGTAAATCTTATCCAATCCTAGCCGTGGGCGTTTACTTCCAAGTCTTCAGTGCGGCACGCCCATAAAATCTGAGCACGCAAGAGAGAGGCTCAAAACCAGGGCAGAAAATAGCCTATTACTTATTCATTATGATGTTTTTGAATGTAAAAACCACACGAACGTCATACGTTGACCTCAGACAACAGTATATACTGTATATAAAAAAGCCAGTTCATGACACCTTTAAGCAAAAGCAATACTCACATTATTTTAGCTCGATGAACCAACAGATTCCACTGAGGCGGACCGACAAAATAAACATTGAAATTTAATAGGCAGAGATTCGCGCTACAGGGTGGTGACGTGTGCATTCCTACATTGGTTGTCCTGGCAACTGAAAAAACTGAAATCCCAGGGGTTGATTGGTATGACAACTAAAAGATTTTTGTTTGCTAATGTGATGGACGTTGGATGGATTTTAAAAGCATGTTGAAGTGTTTTCACACTCAGGATGGATGAATTAGAAAGTGGGCGGAGCTATGACATCACAGCTGCTGAGAGTAAGAATTCAGTGAAGGAAAATAAGTAAATCTGATGAACTGGAAGCTTCTGCAAACAACTTTAGTCAGACACACGGAAACTATTGATCACATCTGACATTCACTCAAAGGTAAGTGATGGAAATGTAAGAGCTTGTTCAGCAGTTTTAAACTCTGGAATACTATCAGATTGTTAATGAGCATGTCATTTAACTGGCTGTAAATTTTGAGATCTTCTGTCATGTCACACAACTTCAGAAACAGAGAGAATTGTTGGCTTTGCATGTTGTCTTTCAAATACATAAAGAATATTGCTGTATGATCAGTTTTTATATTAAGATGCTATTTTAAGCATTTAGTTGTTTTTCTCTCAACAGGACAGAAATTAACAGAGGTGGACAGTACTTAACCCATTTAATCCCACCGGTCACAATAGTGACCGTAAAAAAATGTTTCATTTCTAAGGCTATAAAAATGTTACTGAATGATCTATCAATGCATTTCCAGCAGATATTGAAAAAATTAAGGGTCTCAATGAAATATGTGCAGTGTCGCATGTTTACTGTAAATTGTCACATGACCAGAGCTGTTTACTTCCTGTTTGTGCCAAGAGAAGAGGATGGCAGCAGGAAAGCTCCCAAAGAAAAGGCTGGTAAAGTATGTTAACATAAAGATAGGACATAGATTTTTGGTACACATCTTGTTTAAGGCGTCTAGTATTGATATATGCATTTGCAATTACTCAACTTTGTTTAATGTGGTCATAGAACTCACAAACATGTCATCGGCAACAATAGTGACCGGTGGGATAACCCATTGTATCTACATACTAATACACATAGGCTAACTGTTCTACCTTCCTTTCTACCTAATTTTACACACACACACACACACACACACACACACACGGTCACGTCTCCTCTGATGTCTGATCTCCCCACACACACACACACACACACACACACACACACACACACACACACACACACACACACACACACTCACACAGACAGACAGAAACTCACACACACTCACACACACACACACACACACACACACACACACACACACACACACACAAACTCACACACACACACGGTCACGTCTCCTCTGATGTCTGATCTCCACACACACACACACACACACACACACACAGATAGAAACTCACACACACACACACACACACACACACACACACACACACACACACACACACACACACACACACACACACACACACACACACACACACATGGTCACGTCTCCTCTGATGTCTGATCTACACACACACACACACAAACACACACACGGTCACGTCTTCTCTGATGTCTGATCTCCACACACAGAAACACATACAAACACACATACACAAACACACACACACACTCACACATGGTCACGTCTCCTCTGATGTCTGATCTCCACACACACACCCACCCACACACACACAGACACACAAAAACAAAAAAACAAAAAAAAACATACACACACACACAAAAACACACACAAACACACTGCACAGGTCAAATAGTCCTATATTAAATCAATACAATGGTTGATACAACACAGTATCCAACCGGTCACAATTGTGACCGATCATAAAACACACTTTTTCACACACTTTTCCATGAAAATTTCAAAAAATGATGATTGATTGTTTCAAAGGGATACTAATGACACATGATTTGGATATTTTTGTGTCTGGGAAAAATTTGGGATTAAATGGGTTAAGTATTTTTACTTTCCAAACAATTACATTTTTCAAGTATATGTACTTTATCAGTGTTCTTCTTTGGAAAGCTTTTACTTCCAAAACATAATATTGTACTTTTTACTGCACTATGTTTCATATTGAATATCATTTAATACTTAATTACATAAAAAATTTACTATTGTACATTTTACTCAAGTAAAAGTAATTAAAATTTTACTTGAGTACAAGTAAGAAAGTACTATATTTTTAATGTAATTAAGTATTCAAGGTAAAAAAACAACTTTTATTTATGAAATGTAGTGCAGTAAAAAGTATGACATTATAAATTAAGCTTTGGAATGTAATGAAATAAAAGTTTTCCAAAGAAAAACACTGATAAAATATATACTTGAAAAATTTACTGGAGTAGAAAGTAAAAATACTTAAGTACTGTCCGCCTCTGGAAATTAATATCAAGTACTTTGATTTTGATATAAACAGTGGTTACTAGTTTCACTTGTAGTAAATTATTATTAGCAGGCTCACTATTATTTAAACTCCAAACATAAAATGATCTTATTTTGTTGGCTTTATTAGTGTTCATATGACGTAAGACATGTACAAGGATATGAACATGAATTTACTTGAATTTAAGCTTTCTTAAGGAGAAATGCACAAGTTACCCCATAAGTTAGACCAGTTTACATGACTAAAACTGAAACAAATCGGTCATGATTGATGCATCACTTTAACAACTAACAACTCCAGGCTATGCAACCACAGGTATGACAGCACTTCAGCAGCTAAATTCTTATCGTTCTTGTAAACTTGTCTAACTTGTGGGGTAACTTGTGTATTTCCCCTTCAAAACCCTGAAATTTAAGTAAGTTTATGGTAATTTTCTTGTTCATGTTTTATGTCATACAAACACCTATAAAACCAACAAAATAAGATCATTTTATGTTTGGAGTTGAAATAATACTACTCCAAACATAATTGGAACTAAATTGGAAAGAAGCACACAAGCGTTCACACAGTCCCAAACACTTTTCTTAACTATTGCTGCATGCCATGGATTTCAAAAGCAGCAAATACAGTGAAATGTGTGTGATTTACATGACACTTGGAAGATAAATATTTTTACGAACACACAGACCTGCTTCTGTCCACTCTGCACAGAAACATTCAGCAGAAGACCTGATCTCAAGATTAATACAACATTCAGAAAGGTTGTGCAACTCGAAAAACTCGCCCCTTGTTGTCGAAACAGCTAAATCCAATAGTCTTTCATTACATCTGATAAAAACTGATTTTGTTACCCTCAGTCATGTCTAAAAGTGATTAAAAACTATAATTTTTAATTCATATGGTCTTTACATGTTTTTTTTTTTTTTATTAAATAAGACTGTCAGAAGATGGAAAGATATATTCAGTGATAAATGCGTCTGTGTTTTTCTCTGTATGTAGAATCAGCTGGTTCAGACAGACAGACGTTCATAAGATGACCCAGGACAGAATGAAGAAGATTCAAGAGATCAAACACTCAGTAGAGCTGAGAAAGATTTGTGCTTCGATCAACGCCAGTTCATATCCTCTATCATTGTCGTTTCCAATCCCCCTCTCCCATTTCACTTTCTGATCACTCTCTAACTATCCTATCAAAAAAAAAATACATCTAAAAATTGTATGCATCATAATATTTTAATCTAATTAATAAAGGTGTTGAATTAGGATTGAGGGTTCTGCCATCTTTTTGTAATCTTGGTTTATTGCACTTGAGTTGTATGCAGTTCTATTGGAGTGCTTTGACAGCTCGTCCTCAAGAGCATCATGAACATTTACTTTGTGTTACACTGAAAATCACACATTTGAACTCTTTCCCCGCCATTGATGGAAATTTCCGGCTTTCCGTGTCATCTTCTGAAAGAGTACTGAATCTCCTGATCAAAACACAGGTGAAGAAGAACGTTCTTCTTGAGAACCGGGAACGAGACACTGCGCCCTGAGAAACTATGGGGAAACGGCTATGTTTTGATCATCTTTCTGAATCTGATCCAGATGTAAATCTTTGAGTATTGCGGCCATTATTGATCATTTGTAACATAATTGATAATTGATAATACTTAGAATAACAAAATCGTCCTTTGCGTCCTTCGACCAAGGTCCTGACTCTCTGTGGTCATTAAAAATCCCATGGCACTTCTCGTAAAAGAATAGGGGTGTAACCCCGGTGTCCTGGCCAATTTCCCTTCATTGGTCCTTACCAATCATGGCCTCCTAACAATACCCATCCATTTGAATTGGCTCTATCACCCTCTCTCCTCTCTGGCACCATTGTTCTGTGGCTGCCGTCGCATCATGAGGATAGATCCTGACATAATAATAATACATTTTATTTGTAACGCACTTTACATTAAACAAAATCTCAAAGTGCTACAGATTTAAATAAATAAGAATAAATAAAACTGAAAAATAAAGTGACAAATTAATCAAAAGCTCTGCTAAAAAGGTGGGTTTTAAGACCACATTTAAAAACAACAACAGTCTGTGGGATCCGCAAGTGGTCAGGGAGAGCATTCCACAGACGAGGGGCTGCTGAGCAGAAAGCCCGATCTCCCATAGTACAGAGTTTGGTCGTGGGAGTTTTAAGAAGACATGTTGAAACAGATCTGAGGTTACGTGTGGATGTTTGTGTGGTGAGGAGTTCCTTGAGATAGGTGGGTGCGTCACCATGGATGCACTGATGAGTGAGGAGGGAGATCTTATGCTCAATCCTGAGCGAGACAGGAAGCCAGTGGAGTGATTTGAGAATGGGGGTGATTATGGTCGTATTTGTGCACCCTCATCAGGATCCTAGCAACGCTGTTCTGAATACACTGCAGCTTCTGGAGATTTTTGCCAGGGATCCCGATAAGGAGCACATTGCAGTAGTCCAGCCAGGAGGAGACAAAGGCGTGGACAAGCTTCTCCGCATCTCCCAGTGTTAGTAAGGGACGAAGTTTGGCAATGTTTCTGAGGTGGAAAAAGGAGGTCTTACACAGATGTTTGATGTGAGCTTCAAAAGTATGCTGGAATTCCATTCTGACCCCCAGGTTGGTGACTGATGTAAAAAGTGCAATGTCCTGATCAGAGAAAGCAATGCTGGTGATAACGGATTTCCGGACCTGAAGCCGACTAGGATTGCTTTGGTCTTGGAGCTGTTTAGCTGCAAAAAGTTTTGCTTCATCTACGCCTTTATCTCATCAAGGCAAGTGATCAAAGTGGATGGAGTGAGGTCAGCAGAGGGGGAAGAATTTGTCCTAAGGTAAAGTTGAGTGTCATCAGCATAGGAGTGAAAAGAAATCCCATGCCGGCTGATGACACGGCCAAGGGGGAGCATGTAGAGGATGAACAGGATGGGGCCGAGCACTGAGCCTTGAGGGACACCGCAGGTGACGCTGTGAGACAGGGATGCAGTGGCGGCTCCAGAGATTTTCTGTTGCAGGTGCTATGGGGATGCTCAACACTTAAGAGAAGGTGCTTTGAATTTTGCGGCGTCATTATGGCATTATGGAGTCGCATTGGACCACCCTGGTATAAATTAATGCGTACACGCCCGCATTAACTATATTCGTTCCGCAACTGTAGGCATATATATATATATATATATATATATATATATATATATATATATTTATATATATATATATATATATATATATATATATATATATATATATATAATTATAATAGGCCTAAGTATTCAACGCAAGGGCTATAGATACAACATACATAAGCCTGCCAATGTAAACCTCTGAAAATATTATTTCACACAATTATGTCACAGTCGAGCCCTGAATACAACGGAGCAGCAACAGACACACGCTTCGGCCTAAAATGCTCAGATCACGAAATCACACAGCCAGTTACCAACACACTAGTCTGACCTAGGGTTGCCACCTTTAGTGTGGCCAAATAAGGGACACCCATTCATTTATTTCTAAAGAACTCTTTAGAGCCTATTTGGTGCACAAACAATTCTGGAAAATTAAAAAATTGAAAAATCATTTACTCGCCCTCATGATGTCCAAACCTGTATGAGTTTCTTTGTTCTGCTGAACACAAAAGAAGATATTTAGAAGAAAGTTTGTAACCAGGCTGCTTTGGGGGCACCATTGACTTCCATAGTAATCTTCCTGTGTGTTCAATATAACAAAGAAATGTATACATGTTTGGAACAACTTGAGGGTGAGTAAATGATGACAGAATTTTCATTTTTGGGTGAACTGTCCCTTTAAGTAGTCATTCTGAACCACTAATCACTTTTTTGAATTTCAAAAATGTTTATTTTTTATTAATTTGCTTAAATTATGACTATATTATCATATAATTATTTGTCCCATTTTTATCTAAATATTTTTTAAATGTCATAAACTTTATATGACAGGATTATTTATTATGTATGATTAATATAGCCTAGCTAAATTATAAATTAATAATAACATTTATAAGGCTATAATCTATTAATTACCCTGTCTAAAAAATTTATAATTCTGTCTGCCAATCTCTGATAATGTATGGAATATTATATTATATATTATCCATTAAAAAAAACTATAGGCCTATTAACGTTATACCTTTAGAAGCACGGATGTGTGTGTCAGCGCTGCTGCTTTAAGTCAGTCAGTCTGAGACACTAAAATGCTTCTCATAAAGTGTGCAGTTGGCCTGAAGTTCATCATGAGTTACTGGACAGACCCATTGATACCTTTTTGATATTCAGCTCTATATCTGGAGATCTTGCATTCAAACGGTGGACGCGACGCGAGCTCGACATGTTTTTAAAAAACGCGCAAGTTTACAGACACACTGCACAGCGCATGTTCTCGAGACTCTGCCGCTATGGCAACAAAGCCGCTAAAACGCAATCACGCACAAATGAGTTCCTGTACTACTTATTGTGAAATTGATTTCTTTATTTGCCATCAGTTTTCTCCACACTGCAAAATCTGTATGTTAATTGAACTATGTGTGGACCTGTGTAAAATATGGGACAATTTGCATCCCGTATTGGTTTGATACGGGATGCGTCATTTTGCTTGTAAATACGGGACGATTCCGTATTTTACGGGACGGGTGGCAACCCTGCAGCACAAACCGTAATGTTAGCATCGTCAATGGAAACCGCCGCCGCCGATTCTCCGTCTTCAAGTTCATCCCCAGGATTTTCTTGTTCCTGAGGCTCTGTGACGACGAGTGTTGTGTCTGCACCTTCACAGTCTCGTTTCTCGTTTCAGGATGTGACTCAGAACGTGGACGTTTAGGGAGCAAAAAACGATCCATTTTGGTGTAACGTTATTTTTACTTTGCTAAAACTCGCTATCAAAAACAAGCTGAAATGAGTTACGGTCAGAGGTTTGCGGGCGCCGAGCCCATTGGCCAAAGAAGATCACCTGTTTGGGCCTCATGTTATTTTAGACTAAAATATATATAATTTTAAATTATTATTTAATTCCTATTTTAACAACATGAAAAAGAATATTCAAACATGACATTAAAATATAAATATAAAAAAATTACAGACATTTCTTGGGGGTGCTGGGCAGGTGCTATGGCTATTATAGGGGGAGCTGCAGCACCACCTAGCCCCCCCCTGGCGCCGCCACTGCAGGGATGTAGCTTCATCCAACGCAACATATTCAGTTCTCCCAGTGAGATACGATGAGAACCAGTTGTGGACAGAGTCAGAGAGCCCGATGGTGGAATGTAAGCGGTGAAGGAGGATGTTATGATCAACCGTATCGAAAGCTGCAGATAAGTCCAGGAGGATGAGAAGGGATGGGGAACCAGCATCTGCCGCCATCAAAAGGTTGTTTGTGACCCTGACCAAAGCTGTTTCTGTGCTGTGTCCTGTGCGGAAACCAGACTGAAATTTCTCATACAGATTGTTTTGTTTTAAATGGACCTGAAGCTGTGCAGCAACAACTTTTTCCAGCACCTTAGAGAGGAATGGAAGGTTGGAGATGGGTCTGTAGTTGTCAGTAATATCTGGGTCTAAAGTGGGGTTTTTAAGAAGTGGTCTGATGATAGCAGTTGATGACATGAGTGTAAAGCGCTTGGGGTGTACACTAGTACATTTGAAAGCGCTATATAAATGCCTCATTCATTCATTTATTCATTCAAAATCAACTGCAGGCGGTCGATCCTTTTCCTATTTAGCACCTAAACTCTGGAACTGTCTTCCTATCATTGTTCGGGAAGCAGACACACACTGTCAGTTTAAATCTAGGCTAAAAACACATCTCTTTACTATGGCATACACATAACTGATTTTAATAATATAAATTAAAAATGTTTTAAATTATTGTTTTAGGCTGCATTATCTAGGTTAGCCGGAACCGGGAACACTTCCCATAACACCTGATGTACTCGTTACATCATCAAAAGAATGGCATCTACGCTAATGTTAGTCTCTCTGTTTATCCCGAGGTTTACTGTAGAAAGCCGGATCCAGATCAGATGATGGACCTGCGACTAGACATGACCACAACGTATCCCTGGAGTCTCAGCAGAGACTGTGTCAGCTAGACCCTCCTTCACTTCCCTTCCCCTCAGGACAGATAAAAACACACATGCACACATACGTAGTCAAACACGCTTGACTATTTGCGTACATGCCGTCGCCATTTTCACAGATTCTCCTTGTTTAGGGTTTGGTATTGTTTCAAAACTATTTCAAAACCTTTTTCATGGTTTGCGTTCTCCGGCCACCAGATGCCTATTATTCATTTTGTGGTGAAGTATTCCTTTAATTCCTTTAATCTATATATTTAACTGTTGTCATTCATCAGAGAAACACAGAGAAAGAGAAATCCTCCAGTGTTGAGCTCTTCACTGATCTGATCCGCTCCATTGAGAGATGTCAGTCTGAGCAGCTGAAGATGATGGAGGAACAGCAGAAAGCAGCAGAGAAACAGGCTGAAGATCTCATTAAAGAGCTGCAGCAGGAAATCACTGAGCTGAAGAGGAGAAACACTGAGCAGATCTCACACACTGACCATCATCTCCATGATACACAGGTCTGTCAACATCTGTCTCATCAGCCATCATGTACAAAATTACAGGACAAACCAGAGGTGGGGGACTTTGATCATATTCTGCTTTTGTCCTATTTCTCCAATGACAATAGTTCCAAACAAGCCACAGCAAAAGAGGTGCACCGAAGGTGCTATATCCCCTATGGAAATTGTTAGTTTTATTATTATTTTACCCCTTTGGGAGTCTATGGCAGCATAAGTAGGAAAATTGCAGTGATGGTAATGAATAATAATCTGACCAAATTTGGGGTCTTTTGGACCAACTCTATAGCCCCACAACCAGCTCAAACATTAACTTTTCAAATGGTTATAACTTTTAAACCCTTTGTCATAGAAATAAAATTCTTAGAACTAAAATTTACTGTAGTGACACCTATGGACCAAGAGATCCAAAAAATTGCTATTTTTGTTCATAACTTTTGAAATGTTTATCAGAAAATTAAGCTTTGTGTCTGCAGATTCATTGGGTCATGCCGAATGCGTCATTACAGACTTTTTAAACACTTTGACATATCGTCACAAAATTTGGTAGGATTCATTTTTCAGTATGTCCTGAAGGAACCTGAGAAGTCTGAACACACAGCCACCTAGTGTCCCAGAGATATACTGTACTACTGCCCGGGGCTCTGCTCCTAGACATGCTCTTTCTCTTTTCTAAAGCCACTCTCTCTATCGCTCTAGCTAGTATAGGCTTTACACCATCATGCTGATAAAATTTCTTCAGTCGTTCGTCAATCCTTCAAACCATTGTAAAAAAAAAAAAGGTTCTGACTATTTTTACTGTGCTTTAGAAATCATACAGAACAGAAAGAAGCAGTAATAAAATCACAATAGGTAAATGAGTTAAGGCAAGATGCTACAGACAATGTTTATGCACTGGTCAATTTTGAAATTTGAGCTTTTTATAACGAGTTTCGCCTTCCAAACTTTTCCGCCACCCCCGTTGGGGCAGTGGTGGGAAAGTTTGGAGAGGCGAAGGGACTCTCGGAAGCGTTTAAAACCTGCGTACCGCTGAGATCCGGATCCAGGCGGGCGGGACAGCCTGGCCCATCACAATCTGAGGGCTGGAGACAGGGCCAGAGTGCCAGTATCGCCTCTCGTGCGCCCCCTCAGAGGAGGAGTAGGTCGCAAAAGAGGCGGGACTCCCGGAAGAAGAAGGATTTGAGGGAGGGGATCCATCACAAGCGCAGTTAGCGTCAGTGATGGATCTCCTCCCTGAGGGTGAACTGAAAACCTGACCCTCGTCGTTCTTCTTTATCGTTTCCCCAGGCACTTCTTACATCAGGCCTGGGGCTAGGCCCATGATGAGTGGAAAGATATCCTACGGCCTGTCTTGGCTTGATCAGTGAGAGCATCTTCTTCAGGTCTGTAAGTGTGGTAGACCTCATGTTTATAAAACTGAATTGGTGAGTCTTCATTCTACACGCCGCAGGTTGAGCTGGTAGGTCTCCTTTTCATTAAAAAGGAGAACAGAAAAGGTATTTCTGCAGATCTCTGCTCCCTGTATAGGGTTAGGGGGATTATGTGTTTAAGAGAATAGATTTAAGGAATATTAGAGGCTGGTCCTCACCAGCCTCGGTAGCTGGCCTAGGCTACACTAGGGATGATGGCTAGCCAGTTTTAACCTGCTATCAGATAGCAGGCCTTACCAGGCCTCTCAGGAGGTGAGTTCCAGGTCTTAGTCACTTTGACAGTTAGCATGTATTGCTAGCAGGTAGTAGGCCTCACCAGGCCTCCCTGAAGGCTTGCTATCAGGTAAAAGGCCTCACTAGGCCTCCCTTGAGGCTTGCTATTAGGTAGTAGGCTTCACCAGGCCTCCCTGAAGGCGAGTTACAGAGTTTGGATACTCTAGTAGCTAGCATGACTTGCTATCAGGTAGTAGGCCTCACCAGGCCTCCCTGAAGGCGAGTTCCGATGTATGGCATCTGGACAACTAGCCTGACTGGCTATCAGGTAGTAGGCCTCACCAGGCCTCCCTAAGGGTGAACTCAGTCACTTGACAGTTAGCATGTATTGCTGGCAGGTAGTAGGCCTCACCAGGCCTCCCTGAAGGCTTGCTATCAGGTAGGCCTCACCACACTGCAAAAAATGCTTTTCTTACTTAGTATTTTTGTCTTGTTTTCAGTCCAAATATCTACAAAATCTTACATTAAGAAGCATTTACTAGACTTGCAAAAGTTTTCCCCTTTTGGGGGGGGGAAATAACTCAAAATTAAGTGAGTTTCTTGTTAAGATTATTTTGCTTACCCCACTGGCAGATTATTTTGCTTGTTTTAAGCAAAAACTCCCTTAATTTTGAGTTATTTTCCCCCCAAAATAAGAAATTTTTTTGCTTGTCTAGTAAATGCTTCTTAATGTAAGATTTTTTAGATATTTGGACTGAAAACAAGACAAAAATACTAAGTAAGAAAAGCATTTTTTTCAGTGCAGGCCTCCCTGAAGGCGAGTTCCAGAGTATGGATGCTCTGGCAGCCGGCATGAATTGCTTTCAGGTAGTATAGGCCTCACCAGGCCTCCCTGAAGGCGAGTTCCTGAGTCTGGATGCTCAGCCAGATAGAATACTTGCTATCAGGTAGTAGGCCTCACCAGGCCGCCCTGAAGGCGAGTTCCCAACAAAAGGGAACCTATAGTATTTAGCCTACAGCTTGGTTTACCTACCAGGTCAGGCTCGGTGCTCCCTTCCCTGAGGGTCGCTTGTGAGCATGAGTCTGATCAGACGGCCGCAGCCCTCTCATAAGGCCTCCCAGTTAGATCAGTCCGTAGGCCGGTCCGGCCTCCTTAGTGCTTTGAACATAAGTGCTTTGTAGATCCTTGGAGAGTTAGACTCCCCTTGCTAGCAAGGGTTGTAAAGCTCTACGCTGAGTATTGCTCTCCAGGATATCCGTCTCTGAGATCTGGTCTGAGGGGTTCTGACAGTTTTCAGTCCCTCCGTCTGGATGCCTCACAGAGGAAAGTGTCCAGAGGCTCTGTTGCTGAACAAACTGTTCTCTGTTGGTCAAACTGAAGTGTCCAATATAAGTGGCACCAGATCAGGCCTCCCTGGTGGCATTCGGGTTCATATGTTCCCAGAGTAGTGATTTGGCTGGGGCTCCCTCAGGTCCCCTAGCCACATTCCCTTAAAGGGACCTTTTCTGTTGAAGTGGTTGGTCCCAGGCCTTTGAGCAGCCTGGGTAGGACCTCATGTAGAGTGCATAAAGGTTCCTCTTGAGGCTTATAGCTTGGACTATGACCATAGGGAATGCTGTCACTGACAGCCCAGTGTGACCTGAGGGAGAGTGGTTTGGGCATTTCATTTGTATTTGCTTGTTCTGACAGTTGTCACTGCCAGTGGGCATGCACTCCCCTCGGCGACGTGGGTATATCATTCCCCAAAGTGTCTTAGGAATCATGGGCTGTCGCCGGTCAATAGGATTGTGACGGTCAATAGGACAGACCGTGATTCGATAGAAGTTTCAGACAGCTTAGGACGCAGTGTCTCCTTCCCTGTTCTCAGGGAAGATAGGTTACATGCATAACCTGAGAATGTTTTACTATCTATATTCTAAAGGTTTGCTAATATACAGTTTTCTTCAATAAACTCACAATGCTTTGTTTATAGAACATTTTATTCCTAAAAACATTTTTTTCTGGCTGTTGACAGTATTTTCTGATTTATAGTGATAAAAGTGATAAAAAGAGAAATCAAGAATCCCTTCAGTAAAAACCTTTAACTCTAATGTCAACAAAGTCAAACAATTTTGATTCTGGCTTTATCCAGTGTTCAGCTTTAATTTCTGGATATTTATTCAAATCATTGCATATTTAATTATACGGTGCCTCCTTTATTTAAATAGTTCAGAAACATTTTAATACAGAAATTATAAAAAAATGTTAGAGTATTAAATCAACTGGGGAAGTAGTGATATTTTACCCTTTTCACATGCCTCAAACTTGCCTCAAACTTGTTAGAAAGCTCCTGCATAAAATCTATTGAATTAACTTCTTTATAAATAATGAACACATTTAACAGTCCCCCCCCCCCCCCCTCTCTCTCTCGTTGTAGATGTACTCATCCCTGATTACAGCTCTGACTGAACTGAAGAAAACTCTAGATGGGACTCTAAATCAAAAACTCAGTCAAACTGGTATGTGAATATCATACAGTGTATAGAATTGTTATATTAGTAACTATCTAAGAAAAAACGTTTTTCAAGGAAAATTATAGGTTAAAGGAACTGTATGTAAGAAATGTATTTCAATTAATCATAAAATGGCCCTGATATGTCACTAGACATTAAGAAATCATGTTAATTTCAAATACTTATATCACTGACAACAGTTGTCCGGCCAGATATTGTTATTTTAAAAGTGAAGTTGCAGCCCTCAACTGATGTTGATGTTGACATGTTGTGTTTTGGCCTGAAGCTCCACCCTCCACCTGTCTACCAATCACGAAGTCAGTAGTGTTTCTGCATTCGGGTTGCCAGCTCTGCTCTAGTTACCACAGCTGCAGCTATAAACTTTTTGGATAAACAATGTCTAACTTTACGAAACCAAAACGACCTCGTTATGAATCAGAAAAACGTTGTGACAGTGTCCGAAATAAAACAAGGATTTGTATAGGAGACGCCTTTGAAAGATGGAGACGGCTGAAAACGGAGAATAATTTGAAGACTGATGCCAACGTTGCTAATTTTCTCCTGGACAGGTAAGGTTCATCTATGTTTGGCTAACTTGTACTTAATGTAAATGGACATTTCAAATATTCATGACAGTCGAACAAAGTTATGCATGTTCGTGCAAAGTAACGTTAGGTTAGCGCAGATGGAGGAGGTGGGTCATTGAATTGAAAAGGTAACGTTAAGGAATTGTTTGGTAAATAAAAACGGCGAGTCGTCATTGCTAACATTAGTAATGCATTATCAGAGCCCGTTTCTCTGTCATTATGCTGGGACGCTGAGGAAAACAACATTAGCACGCCTATTATGGCAATGTGAAAACGTATTTGAGACAGTAGCCTAACGTTACCTCGGTAAAAATGATTCCTCATTCGTTCTTCGCATATATAGTGGACAAAACATGCTGCAAGTTGACCTGTATGACCATTGCTAATGTTATTTAACTTCGCTGTAATTTTACTATAGTATTTTTTCTTGTGGGAATGTACTGTCACATTCGAGCGTTCATATTTACGATTATATTTGGCTAATCGCCATTAGTACATTTTTGCGATTCATAATTACTACACAAAACATCGCTCTTGACGCATAAACATAATTAACAGAAAGAAAAAAAACTTACTGTGTATGACTCGTCACTTGCCATTGGAAGCTCCTTTTAGCAGCCTACGTTCCTGCTGGATCCTGCAGTCTATCTGGCAGCCTCGAGTCAGGGGGAGGGGGAGAGGGGGATACACCGCTCAACAGTAATTTGAAAGTGATTGCAGTACCAGTTTTGGCCACAGTCCTACATACAGCTCCTTTAAATAAAATGTAAGCATCGGTGACCTGCTGGTGATCACCACAATTATTTTATCTCTGTCTGCAAAAGATCACATTGTTCATAAATATAACCATAACATAACTTAAACTTGCCATGTTAGCATTCGACTGGTATGATAAAATCACTTACTAAACCCAGTCTATGTAAAGTCCTATCCAAACTCATGTCATAACCAGTTAACCCCTTGCCTGTCTTAGTAAAGAAGACTTGTACAGTTAACAGCACTGTAAAAAAAAAAAAAATCCCAGTCAACCTAAAATGTGCTTAATTTAGTGACTTCTGAATTAACTGCTTTTTTTTATGTCGGGGGTTTCTGAAATCCATTACTTGGACACAGTCTCCTCTGATAACAGATTACTCTAAATTGTAATGTACACAAATGCATTGATATTATCCCGAGTATGGAGTCTGGGCTCTGGGTCTGATTGATGAGAATCATTATGCAGTTATTGATAGTCCAATGAATATAATCCCTTATAGAGAGAAACCTGAGAAGGTGGGTGTGTTTGTGGATTATGAGGAGGGTCTGGTCTCTTTTTATGACGTGGAGTCCAGATCTCAGATCTACTCTTTCACTGGTCAGACTTTCACTGAGAAACTCTATCCATTTTTCAGCCCAGGTGATAATGATGAAGGTGAAAACTCAAACCTACTGATCATCTCACCTGTCAGTTAAAAAAAACTAAACTAAAAACAAAACACTTGAAATCTGAAAGGATTAACTATGGATGTGCTGTTTTGTTACACATATATTTCCAATTTTGTTCTTCCATTAATACTTTGCATTTGCTTTTCAAATCTACTATAACATTTTACATGATTTAATATGATATGTTGAATTTCTACAAAATATGCTAAATTTCCAAACTTTCCAAAGTGTTTCTATGATTTTACCTTTCTCTCTCTCATCTCCAGCTGTTAACACTGAATGTCTTGTGAAATGTTGTTTTTTGGTTTATATTGTAATAACTGCAGCATCTGAATAAAGACAAGTGTTCAATGCTAGTTTGGACTGATATTTCTTGTAAACTCAACAGCTTGCTAATTTTTAACCAAATAAACATTGGCTAACGATCTGCTCACATAAACATTACAACAGACAGGATATGAATAAAACATGCGGGATCTTTACTGTTGACTTGAATTGGTTTCATATGACAGTACTGAATTATCATTTAGTGCAGATGACTCTTCAATCTAGTGCATATTGTTCAGGAGAAGCGAGAGCATTAGAAGCTTCACAATGACAGTGTTTTTGACTTTGGTTTGAGCTCAATATCAGTGAATGCGTGCACCTGAGTGAGCTGACGGCAGTCCATCGATGCCAGGAGCTTCTGAGAGCCGGAGACGGTGGGAACAAACTTCTCCATCAG